>NW_021703783.1:69394462-69476221 GCF_005190385.1 Monodon monoceros
CTATCTTGTTCCATTGATCTATGTTTCTGTTTTTGTGCCAGTACCATGTTGTCTTGATTACTGTAGATTTGTAGTATAGTCAGAAGTCAGGGAGTCTGATTCCTCCAGCACCGATTTTTTCCCTCAAGACTGCTTTGGCTCTTCGGGGTCTTTTGTGTCTCCATACAAATTTTAAGATGATTTGTTCCATTCCATAAAAAATGCCATTGGTAATTTGATAGGAGTTGCTTTGAATCTGTAGATTGCTTTGGGTAGTATAGTCATTTTCACAATATTGATTCTTCCAATCCAAGAACATGGTATATCTCTCCATCTATTTGTATCATCTTTAATTTCTTTCATCAGTGTCTTATATTTTCTGCATACAGGTCTTTTGTCTCCCTAGGTAGGTTTATTCCTAGGTATTTTATTCTTTTTGTTGCAGTGGTAAATGGGAGTGTTTCTATAATTTCCCTTTCAGATTTTTCATCATTAGTGTATAGGAATGCAAGAGATTTCTGTGCCTTAATTTTGTATCCTGCAACTTTAGCAAATTCATTGATTAGCTCTAGTAGTTTTCTGGTGGCATCTTTAGGATTCTCTATGTATAGTATCATGTCATCTGCAAACAGTGACAGTTTTACTTCTTCTTTTCCAATTATATTCCTTTTATTTATTTTTCTTCTCTGCTGAGGCTAGGACTTCCAAAACTATGTTGAATAATAGTGGTGACAGTGGGCATCCTTGTCTTCTTCCTGATCTTAGAGGAAATGCTTTCAGTTTTTCACCATTGGGAATGATGTTTGCTGTGGGTTTGTCATATATGGCCTTTATTATATTGAGCTAGTTTCCCTCTATGCCCACTTTCTGTAGAGTTTTTATCATAAATGAATGTTGAATTTTATCAAAAGCTTTTTCTGCACCTATTGAGATGATCATATGGTTTTTATTCTTCAATTTGTTAATATGGTGTATCACATTGATTGATATGCGTATATTGAGAATCCTTGCATCCCCAGGATAAATCCCACTTGATCGTGGTGTATGATCCTTTTAATGTGTTGTTGGATTCTGTTTGCTAGTATTTTGTTGAGGATTTTTGCATCTGTAATCATCAGTGATATTGGTCTGTAATTTTGGATTTTTTTTATAGTATCTTTGTCTGGTTTTGGTATCAGGGTGATGGTGGCCTCATAGAATGAGTTTGGGAGTGTTCCTTCCTCTACAATTTTTTGGAAGAGTTTGAGAAGGATGGGTGTTAGTTCTTCTCTAAATGTTTGATAGAATTCACCTGTGAAGCCATCTGGTCCTGGACTTTTGTTTGTTAGAAGATTTTTAATCACAGTTCCAATTTCATTACTTGTGATTGGTGTGTTCATATTTTCTGTTTCTTCCTGGTTCAGTCTTGGGAGGTTATACCTTTCTACGAATTTGTCCATTTCTTCCAGGTTGTCCACTTTATTGGCATAGAGTTGCTTGTAGTAGTCTCTTAGGATGCTTTGTGTTTCTGCGGTGTCTGTTGTAACTTCTCCTTTTTCATATCTAATTTTATTGAATTGAGTCCTCTCCCTCTTTTTCTTGATGAGTCTGGCCAATGGTTTTTTAATTTTGTTTATCTTCTCAAAGAACCAGCTTTTTGTTTTATTGATCTTTGCGATTGTTTTCTTTGTTTCTATTTCATTTATTTCTGCTCTGATCTTTATGATTTCTTTCCTTCTGCTAACTTTGGTTTTGTTTGTTCTTCTTTAGTTCCTTTAGGTGTAAGGTTAGATTGTATATTTGAGATTTTTCTTGTTTCTTGAGGTAGGCTTGTATAGCTATAAACTTCCCTCTTAGAACTGCTTCTGCTGCATCCCATAGGTTTTGGATCATCGTGTTTTCATTGTCATTTGTCTCCAGGTATTTTTTGAATTCCTCATTGATTTCTTCAGTGATCTCTTCGTTATTTAGTAATGTATTGTTTAGCCTCCATGTGTTTGTGGTTTTTTACATTTTTTTCCCTGTAATTCATTTCTAATCTCATAACGCTGTCGTGAGAAAACATGCTTGATATGATTTCAATTTTCTTAAATTTACTGAGGCTTGATTTGTTACCCAAGATGTGATCTATCCTGGAGAATGTTCTGTGCTCACTTGAGAAGAAAGCGTAATCTGCTGTTTTTGGATGGAATGTCCAATAAATATCAATTAAATCTACCTGGTCTCTTGTTTCATTTAAAGCTTCTGTTTCCTTATTTAATTTCATTTTGGATGATCTGTCCATTGGTGTAAGTGAGGTTTTAAAGTCCCCCACTATCATTGTGTTACTGTTGATTTCCTCTTTTAAAGCTGTTAGCAGTTGCATTATGTGTTGAGGTGCTCCTGTTTTGGGTGCATATATATTTATAATTGTTATATCTTCTTGAATTGATCCCTTGATGATTATGTAGTGTCCTTCCTTGTCTCTTGTAACATGCTTTATTTTAAAGTCTATTTTATCTGATGTGAGTATTGCTACTCCATCTTTCTTTTGATTTCCATTTGCATGGAATATCTTTTTCCGTCCCCTCACTCTCAGTCTGCATGTGTTGCTAGGTCTGAAGTGGGTCTCTTGTAGACAGCATATACATGGGTCTTGTTTTTGTATCCATTCAGCAAGCCTGTGTCTTTTGGTTGGAGCATTTAATCCATTCACGTTTAAGGTAATTATCGATATGAATGTTCCTATGACCATTTTGTTAATTGTTTTCTTTTTTTTTTTTTTTTTTTTTGTGGTACGCGGGCCTCTCACTGTTGTGGCCTCTCCCGTTGTGGAGCACAGGTTCCGGATGCGCAGGCTCAGCAGCCATGGCTCATGGGCCTAGCCGCTCCGTGGCCTGTAGGATCTTCCTGGACCGGGGCACGAACCCATGTCCCCTGCATCAACAGGCGGACTCTCAACCACTGCGCCACCAGGGAAGCCCTTCTTAATTGTTTTGGGTTTGTTTTTGTAGGTCGTTTTCTTCTCTCGTTTTTCCCACTTAGAGAAGTTCCTTTAGCATTTGTTGTAGAGCTGGTTTGGTGGTGCTGAATTCTCTTAGGTTTTTGCCTGTCTGTAACACTTTTGATTTCTCCATGGAATCTGAACGAGATCCTTGCCTGGTAGAGTAATCTTGGTTGTAGCTTCTTCCCTTTCATCACTTTAAGTATATCATGCCACTCCCTCTGGCTTGTAGAGTTTCTGCTGCGAAATCAGCTGTTAACCTTATGGGAGCTCCCTTGTATGTTATTTGTCGTTTTTCCCTTGCTGCTTTCAATAATTTTTCTTTGTCTTTAATTTTTGCCAATTTGATTACTATGTTTCTCAGTTTGTTTCTCCTTGGGTTTATCCTGTATGGGATTTGCTGTGGTTCCTGGACTTGGGTGGCTCTTTCCTTTCCCATGTCAGGGAAGTTTTTGACTATAATCTCTTCATATGTTTTCTCAGGTCCTTTCTCTCTCTCTTCTCCTTCTGGGACCCCTATAACGCAAATGTTGCTGCATTTAATGTTGTCCCAGTCATCTCTTAGGCTGTCTTCATTTCTTTTCATTCTTTTTTCTTTATTCTGTTCCATAGCAGTGAATTCCACCATTCTGTCTTTCAGGTCATTGATCCATTCTTCTACCTCAGTTATTCTGCTATTGATTCCTTCTAGTGTAGTTTTCATTTCAGTTATTGTATTGTTCATCTCTGTTTGTTTGTTCTTTAATTGTTCTAGGTCTTTGTTAAACACTTCTTGCATCTTCTCGCTCTTTGCCTCCATTGTTTTTCCAAGGTCCTGGATCATCTTCACTATCATTATTCTGAATTCTTTTTCTGGAAGGTTGCCTATCTCCACTTCATTTAGTTGTGTTTCTGGGGTTTTATCTTGTTCCTTCATCTGGTATATAGCCCTCTGCCTTTTCATATTGTCTGTCTTTCTGTGAATGTGGTTTTTGTTCCACAGGCTGCAGGATTGTTGTTCTTCTTGCTTCTGCTGTCTGCCCTCTGGTGGATGAGGCTATCTAAGAGGGTTGATGGGAGGAACTGGAGGTGGGCGGAGCTGACTGTTGTTCTGGTATGCAGAGCTCAGTAAAACTTTTATCCACTTGACTGTTGATGGGTGGGGCTGTGTTCTCTCACTGTTGGTTGTTTGGCCTGAGGCAACCCAACACTGGAGAGTACCTGGGCTCTTTCCTGGGGTTAATGACAGACCCTGGGAGGGCTCATGCCAAGGAGTACTTCCCAGAACTTCTCCTGCCAGTGTTCTTGTCCCCATGGTGAAACAGTGCCACCCCCGCCTCTGCAAGGGACCCTCCAACACTAGCAGGTAGCTCTGGTTCAGTCTTCCCTGGGGTCACTGCTCCTTCCCCTGGGTCCTGATGAGCACACTACTTTGTGTGTGCCCTCCAAGAGTGGAGTCTCTGTATCCCCCAGTCCTGTCGAAGTCCTGCAATCAATTCCCACTAGGCTTCAAAATCTGATTCTCTAGGAATTCCTCCTCCCATTGCCGGACCCCCAGGTTGGGAAGCCTGACGTGGGACTCAGAACCTTCCCTCCAGTGGGTGGACTTCTGTGGTATAAGTGTTCTCCAGTCTGTGAGTCACCCACCCACGAGTTATGGGATTCGATTTTACTGTGATTGCACCCCTCCTACAGTCTCATTGTGGCTTCTCCTTTGTCTTTGGATGTGGGGTATCTTTTTTGGTGAGTTCCAGTGTCTTCCTGTCGATGATTGTCCAGCAGCTAGTTGTGATTCTGGTGTTCTCGCAAGAGGGAGTGAGAGCACGTCCTTCTACTCCGCCATCTTGGTTCCTCCTCCCTATAGTTTTGCATTATAATTTAGCTCTGTGATCAATTTTGAGTTAATTTTTTGTGAAGAGTTTAAGATCTGTGTCTAGATTCATTGTTTTTGCATGTGGATGTACAGTTTTTCCAGCAGTGTTTGTTACAAAAAGTGCCTTTGATCCATTGTATTGACTTTGCTTCTTTGTCAAAAATCTCGTGACTCTATTTATGTGGGTCTATTTCTGAGCTGCCTATTCTATTCCATTGATCTATTTGCCTTTTCCTTCACTGATGTCACATTGCTTCTATTACTGTAGCTTTATAGCAAGTCTTTTTTTTTTTTAACATCTTTATTGGAGTATAATTGTTTTACAATGATGTGCTAGTTTCTGCTTTATAACAAAGTGAATCAGTTATACATATGTTCCCATATCTCTTCCCTCTTGCGTCTCCCTCCCTCCCACCCCTCTAGGTGGTCACAAAGCTCTGAGCTGATCTCCCTGTGCCATGCGGGTGCTTCCCACTAGCTATCTATTTTACGTTTGGTAGTGTATATATGTCCATGCCACTCTCTCAGTTTGTTACAGCTTACCCTCCCCCCTACCCATATCCTCAAGTCCATTCTCTAGTAGGTCTGTGTCTTTATTCCTGTCTTACCCCTAGGTTCTTCATGACCTTTTTTTTTTCCTTAGATTCCATATATATGTGCTAGCATATGGTATTTGTCTTTCTCTTTCTGACTTACTTCACTCAGTATGACAGACTCTAGGTCCAACCACCTCACTACAAATAACTCAATTTCGTTTCTTTTTATGGCTGAGTAATATTCCATTGTATATATGTGCCACATCTTCTTTATCCATGAGAAAGTATTATTAGCTATTTTAAAGATGATGAAACAGGCTCAGAGAGGTAAGGAAGTTGATCGAGTTTACACAATTAAGTGGCAGAGCCAACATTTTAATCAAGATTTGTCTGATTTCAAAGTCCATGCTCTTTATTACTATGAATCATCTTAAAAATTATGTTTTACAAAGACGCTTCCCCTATGAAGAATCTGAATTATGTTCTCAAGATGCTATTTATCCTTGTTCCAGGCATCACACCCAAGACTCTTGTGCCCCTCAGGCAGCTGGTATGTCCAGCACCTTTGCTGAACCCATTATAGGGTCTTTTCTACCTCCTTGATCGCCATCTTGCAGGCCAGGGAACTCAACGTTCTCCGCTCTGTCTCCTAAGCCTGTGGGTGAAACTTTTGATGACGAAACTGAACCTGTAGAAGGAAGATGTCTGTATAAGGGAGGCCTGGTACTCACAATAATGATATGGGTCTCATATGAGCAGGGGCATCATTTCATTTCAAGAAGGCTGAGCCAAAGGTCAAGGAAAGGAAAGGAAGGTCAGAGTGAGAATAGACACAGTTACTACAAAACCAGGGTTCTTCCTAGTACAATTCTTTTGTAGTAGTCTATACTCTTTCCAGTTTCAATCATTTCCCCCTTGACTGTCATCTCTCAATCTGTCCCTTTATCATTGACTAGCCTGTCAGAAACTGTTTTCACCAAGGATGTTAACACTTTTTTCACACTTCCTTCTAATAACTTTCCAACAATCATAAATAATTTCCATGTTTATGACTTATTTAATACTGTAGTTCCATTGCCCTGATCTGTTTTAACTTAATAACTTTACCTCTAAGCACTCACTTGGCTGTCTATACCTCTAATATCTTGAACCCTGAGATTTCTCTCTCCAGATGAACCCTCCACCTCTTCTACTTCCTCAGTTTTAGTAAGTTTACTTTTGCTTTCATCATTAGCTTCCCTTTCCCCAATTTATTTATTATTATCTTTCAGTTTATTAGGGTCTAAGCTTCATTTCGTCTTATTAGAAGCACTTTCAACAAGCAGGTATACCTCTGTGCCTTGCTGCTATAAACATTCTCCGAGTTTGTTGGATCACACCATACTCCCATAGATAAGCAAATTTATCACTAATTTTGACATTTATGGCATTTTATTACTCTCTGGGCTTGCTGCATTTAGGATTATAATTATTTTCCCTCTTGGATCATAGACTGGGTTTTCCCTTGGTCTGTGCTGCCAATCTGGATAAATATCCTTCCTGAAATTGTTTAATCCTGAATCCTATCCTTGCCACAGCCTTATAGGTGAAGCTGTTACTGATTTTACCCACTTCCATATATATGATCTAGATAACTTCCTACCCAGGCAGAATCCCAGGGTTCATCATGTCAAGTGTATATCAGCTACTCATTCTCTTACTCCCTTGACTGTTAACTGGAGCATATAGTCCATTAATCTCTAAATCTGGATCACTCTACTGATTTGCATTCTTTAATTCCATTCTAGGATTTCTAAACACTGTTACATAAAACTGCTTATTATGTTGGTTTGGCTCCATTAAAATTTTATGTTTTTCAGCCTCAGTAAGATAAGCAATCCTTTTAATCATTCTTAGTCCCTTTACACATTCCTTTCAGTAACAGTTAAAAAAAAGAAAGAAAGAAAAAAAACCTTTATGGTTCTTCTCAAGCCCCTAATTCACAAAAAATGATAGTCTAGTTTTTATGTGACCTAGAATTTGTACAGCTTACAAGAACATCCTCAATTTTGCTATTTACTCTAACATTATTCTTTCAGCATCTTTCTCTCTCCCTTCTGTATCAGCTAATGTTCTTTGACTAGGGTGACACAAATGGACTCTCCTGAAGAAAAAATGAATTTATCAGAAAGATATTGTGAGATCATAGTATTAAAAAGAAGCCTGGAGATGGGGACTTGGAAAGTTACAGGAACCAAGGAAACCACAGAGGGAATTATAAAACAGTCTCTTTGACAGCAAAAACAGCTTGGTATTCCAGCCTGACCTCTGGGATGAATACAGTTGTTTCTAGTCTCTTTTCACTCTGCCCATTACTAAGCCTTCAGGAAGAGAGCATCCAAGTGACTTAGGCTTGGTTTACAGATGTTACTTCTTGGCTAAGTGGAAGCCCTCCACTTACACCCCATCAGACTGTAATCAACAGAGAAGCAGTACTTCCCCCAAAGGGAATTAGGGTGCTATGAACAAGGGGAAATGAATGCTAGTGAAGCAATCAAAACACAACAAAAATCTACTATACTTTCTGTCACTCAGAAATAATTGGTTCTACTGTTCCCAGTTCTCCCACAGTATTCTTGATTCAATCTTGTGTAGAATTTCTTCATAACTTTCCTCTCCAATATACTCCTTCTAATCGTGGGTCCTCTTTTTTTTTTTTTTTTTTTTTCTGTTGAGAGCCATTATACATACCAGTCCTCCAGATTATAGATCTCAGAGTCAGCTCTCTTTCCTCTTATTTATCATCTATATTTGTATTGTTATTTTGCGAAAAATATCTCTCCAATTAAGTTTCTCTCCCTTTGTCTCACTTCAACCTGTGGTGGACTATTACAATAGCACCTTAGATGACTTTTCTTTCTGTAAATTTTTCCAATCTAGTTTTTAATATTGCTTGCAGAATTATTTTTCTAAAGTAGTTAAAATACCAAGGAAATAAACAGCACTTTTCATGACACTGTCTTGCTTTAAAAAACTTCAGTGGCTTTTTAGCAGCTCCATGATAAAGTCTCATCTTTATATCCAGTTCTACAGGGCCCTGACTCATCTCACCTCAACTTAACCTTTCTAGAATCAACTCCGTCCATTCTTTTTTTTTCTTAGATTTATTTATTATTTACTTTATTAATTGTATTTATTTTTGGCTGTGTCAGGTCTTAGCTGTGGCATGCAGGATCTTCGCTGAGGCAGGCAGGATCTTTCATTGCAGTGCACGGGCTCTTTGTTGCAGCGTGTGGCCTTCTCTCTAGTTGTGGCGTGTGGGTTTTCTCTTCTCTAGTTGTGGTGCGCAGGCTCCAGGGTGCGTGGGCTCTGTAGATGTGTTGTGCGTTCCAGAGCGTGTGGACTCTGCGGTTCGTGGCATGCAGACTCTCTAGTTGAGGTGTGTGGGCTCAGTAGTTGTGGTGTGCAGGCTTAGTTGCTCTGTGGCATGTTGGATCTTAGTTCCCTGACCAGGGATCGAACCCACATCCCCTGCACTGTAAGGCAGATTCTTTACCACTGGACCACCAGGGAAGCCCCTCAAATCCCTCTATTCTTTAAGCGTTCTTCTAAGAACACACAGTGTTATCCCAATATATTATGTTCGTACCTATTTATTATGGATATTATGATGGTTTTCTCAACAACCCTCTCAGCCATTGGATAGTAATCATGGACTTGGAGGGAAAATGACTCCACCTCCAGATCCAAGGGTGGCTGTGATTAATTTAATCCAAACATGGGAATCCATTTCCACTTACCTTTGTGATTGATTCATATAAACCAGGTGTAAATCACTTGGTCTATGGCATATCCGTAGCCAAAGTAGTTGATTGAAGAATAGGCTTGGCAGAAAAAGAAATGAAATTGAGTTATTTGTAGTGAGGTGGATGGACCTAGAGTCTGTCATACAGAGTGAAGTAAGTCAGAAAGAGAAAATCAAATGCCGTATGCTAATACATATATATGGAATCTAAAAAAAAAAAAAAAGACGTCATGAAGAACCTAGGGGCAGGACAGGAATAAAGATGCAGATGTAGAGAATGGGCTTGAGGACACGGGGAGAGGGAAGGGTAAGCTGGAACAAAGTGAGAGAGTGGCATGGACATATATACACTACCAAATGTAAAATAGCTAGTGGGAAGCAGCTGCATAACACAGGGAGATCAGCTCGGTACTTTGTGACCACCTAGAGGGGTGGGAGGGAGGGAGATGCAAGAGGGAAGAGATATGGGAACATATGTATATGTATAACTGATTCACTTTGTTATAAAGCAGAAACTAACACACCATCGTAAAGCAATTGTACTCCAGTAAAGATGTTAAAAAAAAAAATAGGCTTGGGATCTGAGAAAGAAGGGTACCTACTGTTCTGAGAGTTTTCTCCTTTCCTTTAGGTATTGTAATGTGAGGGTTTGAATCTTGGAACCATTATAGCTGCTTTGCTCTGAAGAGGGAAGCCAGCCTAAGGCAAAGCCACTCCTGAGATGAGGTATCATAGAGAAAGAGAGCCAGAGCCCCTGGGTGAAGCCAATCATGATGCCTTCCTGACTTTAGGACCTCCAGTTACATGAGTCAATGCATTTTGTCATTGACTAGTCCATTCTGAGTCAGGTTTTCTATTATTAGCTATTCAAAGCATCCTGATACACTGTTCTCCATGATTACGATGTCCCCCCCACCCCATTTCTATAATTGGAAAATATTAATATCTACTCTTCTTTTAAAGCCAACCTAAATTGTTACAACCTCTGTGAAGCTTTCTTTATCTCATGAGCAACAATCATTTAGGTTTTTATTCTCTGTTCCATTGTACCTTGTTCTTACTTCAAATAGACATTCATTTATTCAACATATGTATTTATTGAGCATTTTGTATGTACCAGGTTCTTTTATAGGCACTGGAAACATAGAAATTAGCAAGTTGACAAAAATCTCAGCCCTCATAGAGCCTATATTCTAGAGGGCAAGACAGAAACTAACCACCAACAAAATGGTAAGATGTAAAGGGATATAAAGTATTATGGAGATAAAAGTATTTTGGGGGCTTCCCTGGTGGTGCAGTGGTTAAGAATCTGCCTGCCAATGCAAGGGACACAGGTTCAAGCCCTGGCCCGGGAAGATCCCACATGCCACGGAGTAACTAAGCCCGTGCACCACAACTACGGAGCCTGTGCTCAAGAGCCCACAAGCCACAACTACTGAGCCCACGTGCTACAACTACTGAAGCCCACGCACCTAGAGCCTGTGCTCCGCAACAAGAGATGCCACGACAATGAGAAACCGGCACACCGCAACAAAGAGTTGCTCCCACTCACCTCAACTAGAGAAAGCCCTCGCACAGCAACGAAGACCCAACACAGCCAAAAATAAAAAAAAACAAACAAAAATAAATTTATTTTAAAAAATTTTTTAAGTATTTTGGAGATCAATTATGGATAAATAAATCTTGGAAAAGGAGGTAGAGGGTGCTGGGGAGAGACTGCAATAGGGTGATCAGGGAAGATCTCACTAAAGAGGTGAAATTTGGGCTTCCCTGGTGGCACAGTGGTCAAGAATCCTCCTGCCAATGCAGGGGACACGGGTTCGAGTCCTGGTCTGGGAAGATCTCACATGCTGCGGAGCAACTAAGTCCGTGCGCCACAACTACTGAGCCTGAGCTCTAGAGCTCTCGAGCCACAAGTACTGAGCCCGCGTGCCACAACTACTGAAGCCTGCACACCTAGAGCCCGTGCTCTGCAACAAGAGAAGCCACTAGGATGAGAAGCCCACGCACCACAACAAAGAGTAGCCCCTGCTCATCACAACTAGAGAAAGCCTCGCACAGCAACAAAGAACTAAAGCAGCCAAAAATAAATAAATAAATAAACAAATTTATTAGGAAAACAGTGGTGGAATTTGAACAAAGATAAGAAAGTAAGTGGATGTCTGGGGGAAAAGTAAGGCAAGAGTATATGTAACATGTTCGATATCAGTGTGCCACTGAAAAGCAGGCATATCAGTGTAGTAGAACAGGAGTGAGAGAGGTAGGAGAGTGGGCCAAACTGAAAATGGGGGCCAGATCATATAGGATTTGTAAACTATTGGCTCTGAATAGAGAGCTTGAGCAGAGAACGGGCAGGATCTGACTTCTCTTTTTAAGGGCTCATTCTGGTTGCTGGACTGAGAATAGACTTTGGGAAACATTTATCACACTATATGATTATTAGCTGTTTACTAATCTCTGGCATCTCTTCCCCCTTTGATTGAAAAAGCTGCAGCTTGTTTATCTAAATATCCTTGTGACTTACAAGTGTTTGAGAGACAATGGGAAATCATATATTTGTTGAATTAGTTTTATTCTCTTCATCAGGCATAAGAAAAATATATTACCAAGCGCAATCTGAAAAGATTACAGTAAGCTTAATTTCAAAGAAAAGCAACGCTAAATTGATGAAAGGCAGTAGAGTGTAGAAAAAAAAAGTTAAACTTGCACATAGGTAAATAAATATAGGTTACAGTTTTAAAATAAAGAATAGGTTGTCCCTGGATTAAATGAATTAAGATCTAAGGGGGGAAAGAATTCTAGCTTAATCAAGTGTGTCACTTTCACATCTAAAATGACACTAACTATACTATAACGCTGTATGCCTCCATTAAAATGAAAGTATTGGTGAAACATTGGAAAGTTAGTCATTTTCCGAATGGCTGAGTAACAGCAGCATAGACAAATCATCAGATAAGTATCCCATAGTTAAATAAACTTGTCTCCTGAATCTAAATCAAATTATATATTTGAGGCATGTGTGTGACTTCCAAATACAAATTTGCAGCTTCACTGAATTTTCAGATAATTCATAATTTTCGCCAAACTTATTCCTTTGCACCGCCATTTGTCTGGTATTTGAAAAGCTGTATTCACAAGTTCAGCTAGAAGATATTTATAAGCCTTATGGTGCCGGGCATTGGCAAAGGTCCTCCCTGGACATGTGCTGAAGGGAACAAGCCACACAAGCGCTTCCCTCCCACATAATCCCTCTGGCTCATTGAAATTGGATGACCTTCCTGGGAACTCTTTACTGTGGCCTCTGTGCGTGCCAAAAGCCCAAGAAAGCTTGCTGGGTTGTTCTCATTCAGATACTGAGCTTGCTGGGTTCTCATTCAGGAATCTTTAGACACACTTCCTTCTTGCTCAGTGAAACTGCTAATTGGCACAGGAAACATCCCAGCTTTGTCCATTTTCTGTAGAAGCTGGAAATGCTTCTACCTGACTGTACCAGCAGAATTATGTTTTCAGTGGTATGAACGCCCCAGACCTTTCAATGATAACCTTAGGGATAAAATAATACACATAATGCAGTTGGTTAAACAGTCTCTTATGTCACAGAATAAGTGGTTACAAACAAAGATCTTCTGAAATTGGGGGCTAAAAAAAAATGGGTGCTTGGGATATAGTTATTTAAATTTGATTAAAACGGTACATAGTGCCTTTCTGTTCTTATGTTCTTTACCCTAACTGGTCCATTTGTACTATTATACATTGAATCTGTTTGTTACTAGTTACAAGGAAGAGGGACTGTTGTGGTCGGTTTCCAAGGAAAATTTTTCCTTCAGCTCAGAAAAGCATGTTACATTGCCAAGAATGAGGGATATTGTCTCTGTATTTGTCGTTGACCAGGAGCCCATGTCTCCCATATGTATGAAGGAATAAAACCCTCTCTAATCTGTATTTTTAGGTCTTGTCTGCTTCTAATGGACTTATGTAGAGTGACAGGCAAAAAAGAAATAAAATTACTCATGAGAGCACTTGAGCTGGGTGTTGAAATTGTTGAAATCTTTTTTAGCCAGCCTTGATGTTTTGAATGTTTATTTACGTCAAATTACCAAAAACTACCTTACTTTTTTACATATGTATATGCAAATGTGCGTAAGTATCTCTTTTGAATTCAAGTAGATGCATAAAGGTTTTGTTGAGTCTTTAGAGGGTAATTATGCTCTTTAGCTGTTAGTTTCATGTTTTAGCAGTGATGTTTCTTATCAAGTATATTGATATGAGCAAAGTCCATTCAAAAATATCATTAAAAATAAGAGATTATTAATATTTTGCTTTGTGTTTCTAACTGCATATTGTGAGGTTTTGGAGTATTCACTGAGGGCAAGATAGAATTCATGAGATCACTGTCCTTGTGTTAAAAATTTCATAACAGGATAACTACGTTGCTGGTTGTGTATAGAAAAATCCAGTCATTACTTATGTTTACTGTACTTCATGTATAAGAAGTTCATTCATGCTGCCCTGTTTCCAGTGTTAGAAGGTATTTGATTCATTGAAATTCTATGTGCCCACAATATATCCGGAACTGTGATAAATGGTTGAATGGATAAAAAAGAAGTCTCCTAGAGAACTTTTGTTTAGGTCCTCTTTGAATTGTGATTTCTAATACTTGCCAAGCTGTTTTGTTGGAATTAACTTTTAAAGGATAGTTTCAAAGGGTAATATTCTATGCCTCCCAAATTAAAACTCTATTAGTTTGTGACACAAAACTAAAAACAATTTTCAAAATCATAGTAAGTCAAAGAGGTTAGTGCTGAGAAGGAACAAACTGACAACTAAAACAGAATCGACGGTTCTAGAAATAGAGCCAAAATACACATGGGAGATTTAGTGTGTGGCAAAGCTGTTATTTCAAAGCAGTGGGGAAAGATCAATTATTTAATAGGCAGTGTTGAGACAGCTGGCTAGCCATTTGGATGAAGATCAAGCTGGATCTCTATCCTAGAGTTTAATAAATTCTTGTAAAATAGTGGTTGAAAATAATAATAATAGAAAAACAAACCCTAATAAATTAGAAAAAAAATTGGACAGTTTTATTTTTTTTCTTTATTTAGGATCATGTAATGGGCAAAATCTGTTTAAGCATAAAATATCACCTATAGGCTATAAAGAAAAGGAAATGGCAGAATTGACTACATAAAAATTTAAGGTATCTATGAAGCAAGAAGTATCATAAAAATGTCAAAAGCAAAAAGACAAACTGGGAAAATATTTGCTGAACATATAATCAGAAGGCTAATTTCCTAGATATACAAAATATATTCACAGACCAATAAAAAGATAAACCTGAAAGAAAATTTGGCAAAAATATAAACAGAGTTCATAGACAAACATAAATGACCAATAATTATTTATGCTACAAATGTGCACTGAAAACCTACATATGCCAGGACTATTCACAGTGCTTGAAATATATCAGAGAACAAAATGGACACAAATTCTAGTGCTTCAGCACATTCTGTCATGAGGAATGGTAGTGGAAAAGACTGTAAATAATACACCTAATAAATAATTGTATAATAGGTCAGCACCAAGGTTCCCAAACTGTATGCCAAAGCATCTCTGTAATCCAGCAAAATGACAGGGACGATGGAGGTTATCTAAATTTTCAAGGGGAACACAGCACCATCTATCAGACAAGGTACACATTACTACAGCTTAAAATTCATGAGTTCATGCCAAATTTTTTTTAGTGGCTTCACATCTTCTCAGAGCCAGCATTTCAGTGGTTGCTACAATAGCAAACTAACACTTAACAAAAATCAAGGTGCATCAGGAAATGAGGGTGGTGTTGTCCATTATGTTTCCAAGCGTTGACAAGCCATTCAAGGCCCAACAGGCACACACATCACATTAGTAAGTAAGAATAGTTAATTAAGAACAAAATATAAATATTATTTTCCTTTAACTTACGTCTATTACTTTTTCAAATGGCTATTAAGTTGTTTGGACTTAACTATTTAATAAATGGAATTGTTAGCTATTTCTTTTGGCTAGAGGGACTGTGAAAAAAAATTATTAAGAGACTAAAGGCACCATGAACTGATAAAGTTTGTGAATCTCTTTGTTGGAAGGTGATGAAAAAAATTCAGAACACAATAATTGGCCCGAGCACTGACGGTAGAAAGGGTGAAGATTGCTATTTGAAATGGGGCTGATAGTTTGGCCTTTGCTGAGACATTTGGGCAAAGCCTAGAAGAGGTGAGGGACTGAGCCACTGGGATTCGATACCTGAAGGGAGACTGTTCCAAGCCGAGGGCTCAGCCAGTGCAGAAGCCCCAAGATGGGAATGTGCTAGGAACATCCGAGGAGTTCAATATAGCTAGAGCAGAGTGGGCCAAATGCAAAGTGGTAGGAGGTAAGGTCAAGTAAAGGTCAAGGAGGAAAGTTACAGGGGCCATTAAAGAACTTTGAGAGAAATACAGCATCATTGCATTTTAAAATAAGTTTTAAATGTACTTATATTCCAAAAGGAATGAATAGTTTAGTGAAAAAACACATTTGACTCTTTTGATATTTTAATAAGCTCTACAGCTGTTAAAGTTGAGATGTAGAAAGTTTGAACCACTATTGTATATATTTCACTATTCATTTTTTAAAATTAATACATGTATCTACTTAGCTTTGTACCTTTGAAGGGAATCATTTAATGACATCATTGTTTAAAATGTAAAGCTGTCCTTGAGAGTATTACAGGCTACAAATCCTTCTTTCCCCACCCCATTTTCTCCTACAAAAGAAATCCTTCCAGTAAGTAGTTAAGCACAGCAGTGCCCAATTTTCTATTTAAAAACAATTGTGCATAAAGAGTAGAAGAAGATAATTTGTTTTACAGTAGTTTTCACCATCAAATATCTAAAGAGAGTGAATTATTTTTAAACAGCAGTCTTTCAGGTTACATTATGTTCTGAAAGCTTTTAGAGGGAGTGTTATGCTGACACCCTTGAAAATATTTTAGATGACAAATATTTTACATTATATGAATATTACATGATTATGTTTAATTATACACATGATTTCCTTTTGCCTGAGATTAAAATCCTAGAGAGTCTTTATGACCCAATGTAAGTACAACACTTGAGAGGGTTCATCTCAGAATGAGAATTATTAGGGTTACTTACAAATAGATACTAAAATCACTGTTCATATACAAAAAAGAGTGATATACCTTTAGATGTACTTAAATCACAGCCAAATTGTTATTAGTATAAAATTTATCCTGTTGGATAAATAATTTTTAACTGTAGCAAACAACACAAGTCATAAAATAATTTTCAATTAATAGAAGTATAAACCTAGGGTATAATTTTAATATTTCCAAGACTTTATTTGGATAATGGAAACAAAGAACTCCTTTTAAAAACATCAAGTTAAGCAGGGGTTTCTGTGTTTTTTCCTTTTTTTAAAAAAAATTAATTAATTTATTTATTTATGGCTGTGTTGGGTCTTCGTTTCTGTGCGAGGGCTTTCTCTAGTTGTGGCAACCGGGGGCCACTCTTCATCGCGGTGCGCGGACCTCTCACTATCGCGGCCTCTCTTGTTGCGGAGCACAGGCTCCAGACGCGCAGGCTCAGTAATTGTGGCTCACGGGCCCAGTTGCTCTGCGGCATGTGGGATCTTCCCAGAGCAGGGCGCGAACCCGCGTCCCCTGCATTGGCAGGGAGACTCCCAACCACTGTGCCACCAGGGAAGCCCTCTGTGTTTTTTCTTTTGTTTTTGTTTTTGTGGTAAGATCAGAAGTTCAGTTTTGGACCTTAACTTTGAGATGACACTCAGATATCCAAGAGATGGATCTGGGCCGGATACATTAATTGGGTGTATTTGCTATATCTGTGTTACTTAAAGAAAGTAGATTGAATGAGATCATCAAGAAATGAGTGTATTCTGACAGAAGAGGGCCAAGGACTGAGCCCTGGAGCACTCCAACACTGACAGGACAGGGAGAAGATGACGAAGGAAGAGAAGGAGAAGGAGTGAATAGGAAAGAAGACAAAATAAGACTGAACATATGTACCAGGGAATGTACAGCAAATGAGGATTCTGAACTGACCAATGGAATTCATTGAATAGAAATCTTGATAAGAACAGTTTCACTGGAGTAATGGAAATGAAAATCTGATTGGCTTTAACAAAGAATGGAAGATTTCTACTCTAGTAATCCTATAGGTAAATTGGATCAACCCTCCAGATAAGGCAAACAAACTAGACAAAATAGTAAAACAAACAAACAAACAAAAAAACTTTTCCAGGGGACTGGTGAACTAAAAAAACTCAGAGAGATATGCAAAGCATTCAGGGGTACCTTTATCTCAGAGCTATCTACTGATAATGGAACTGCTAGCTAAAAGATTAAGAAGCAAAGTAGAACTTACAACAAATTCTCAGGGCTGGTGGACAAACATTGGACTCAGGGTTTGCCAGGGAGTATAAGCCCTGGTTTTAAAAAAAAAATCCCGGACATTGAGTTGGGATCCTGAAGATGATGGAGTGAATAGGAACAGACGGACCCTCCCAGGGATCCAAATTTAGTTTCAGAAGATCTCAGTTTCTCATTAAGTTAAGGCAATCAGTGGGGAGGGGGCTGACTTTGCCCCTCAGAGGGTATTTGGCCATATCTGAGACATCTAGTGAGTAGAGATCACAGATGCTGCTAAACATCCTAAAATACAACACAAAAGTATACAGCTAATGGCAACAGTGCTGAGTCGAGAAACTGGATTAAGGTGATCTGGAGTTGCTAGTGCCCCTAGCTGCCTCTGGACACTAATAAAATGTTCTTGGGATGAAAATAATGCTATTCTGGGACTCAGGCTATATGTACAATTGGTTGTATACAATGTCTAGTGAGAAGTCAGAAATGATCAGGTACGTGAGGAGGTAAGACAATGAGATCATAATTAAAAGGAACATGTATGAAGACACAAAATGAAATTATCTCATGAATTTTATATTTTTAACTTTTTCATTATGGAACATTTCAAACATACACAAAAATAGAAAAAGTAGACATGAAAGAAAAATGAACACATGTATTTATCATCCAGGAATAACAATAAACATTAATTCATAAATACTCATCTCATCCATCTCCAGCAACACTGAATTATTCTAAGAAATTTTCATAACATTTCAATTTTATGTATTTCAGAATGTATCTCTCAAAGATAAAGAGTATTTTTTTTAATATATGTTATGGACTAAATGTTTGTGTCCCTGCCCAAATTCATGTGTTGAAGCACTAACCTTCAACCTGATGGTATTTGAAGATCTGGCCTTTGGGAGGTGTTTAGGGTTGGATGAGGCCACGGGGGCGGGGATTCATGATGGGATTATTGCCCTGAGAAGAAGAGACATCAGGGAGCTTGTCCCCACTCTTTCTTTCCCCCCATGCGCTTGCACGCACACACACACACACACACAAAGAGGTTATGTGAACATATAGCAAGATGGCAGCTGTCTTCAAGCCAGAAAAAGAGCCTTCTCCAGAATCCAACCATGCTGGCACCCTGATCTCAGACTTCCAGCCTCCAGAAATGTGAGAAAATAAACTTCTGTCACTTAAGCCACACAGTCTATGGAATTTTGTTATGGCAACCGAAGCTGAAGAATCCAATATATAACAATAGTACCATTATCACTCCTTAAGAAAAAAAAAAAAAACCTTTTAATATAATTCATTATCCAGCAAGAGTTTTAATGTCCTGAATTGCTTCATAAACTGTTTCTAGTTGGATTGTGAGAATTAGGACCCAAACGTTGTTCTCAAGACAAATGTACAAAACAAACATTCAGAGAAGTTTAGCTTCTTGCTTTTTCCTTCCAGAGGAGGCAGTTATCTCCTTCTCCCGCAGGTAATTATTTAATTTGTTTTATGATTTAACATTCTATATTTTAAATATAAGCAAAGATACAATTATATTCATAATACCTTTCCATTTCTAAGATAAATAATAGTATATTTATATTTTCTTTAACTGCTTTTGATGTGATACATTTTTTTTGCTACAGTTTGCTTCTTAACCTCATAGTAATTTAAATTTATTTCCTCAATCATCTTTATTCATTTCACATCTATTTAAGTAGTTTTTCAATTGTTTAATAAATAAATACAGAAATGGCAGAAAGGGATCCTTTGTATCTATTTTACATGTTTGAATCAGGAGTTTATAATTTCTCAATTGTTTTTATGAACCATTCCAAAATATCTTTCCAAGTTGGAGTTAAATGATGTGTCTGAATTTTATCAATTTTTTTCTTCTCATGTGTTTTGACCTTTTGTTTTGAATCTTTAAAAAATATATGTTAGAAGTCTTTAAAATGTCATTATGTCCCAACAGCCTTACACTGGGGAGGACATCTTGTTACACAAAAACACATTAGAAGGTCCAAGTTTTCATGTGTTTAAAATACTCTATCAACAATAGGACCCTGAAAAGAAAAAATATTAATAGTTGCAAAATACCAAAGTAATCAGCAATTTTAGGTACTGTGTAAACTGCTTTTACTCTGATGAGATTAAGGGAATGAATTGAATAGGATACATACTCTATGTTCTTACATGTGCTTTTAAAAAAAATCCTTGCAGCTGCTCTGTAAAATACACTGTTAAGTGAATGATAAGACAAGCCACAGACTGGTAGAAAATATGTGCAGCAACACATATTTGACAGAGGTCTTGCATCTAAAATATGCAAAGAAGTCTTAAAATTCAACAATTAAAAAATAACCCAATTTTAAAATGGACAAAAGATTTGAACAGACATCTCACCAAAGAAGATATACAGATGGCAAATAAGCATATGAAAAGATGCTCATTTGTCATCAGGGAACCGCAAATTAAAACAACAATAATATACAATTACCTACCGATTAGGATAGCTAAAAAAAAAAAAAAACAAACTGACAGTAACAATGGCTGGCAAGGACCTCTCACAGCTGCTGGGAATGCAAAATGGTACAGCCACTTTAGAAGACAGTTTGCATTTTCTCACAAACCTAAACAGTCTTACCATACAGTCCAGCAATTGCACTCCTTAATATTTACCCAACTGATTTGAAAAGTTATGTCCACAAAAAATTGAATGTTTATAGCTGCTTTATTCATAATCACCAAAAACTGGAAACAACTAAGATGTCCTTAATAGGTGAATGGATAAACAAACTATAATACATTCATACAATGGAATATTATTCAGTGACAAAAAGAAATGAGCTATCAAGCCATGAAAGACATAGATGAATCTTCAATGCATATTGCTAATTAAAAGAAGCCAGTCTGAAAAGGCTACATATTGTAGGATTTCAATTATATGATATTCTGGAAAAAGTAAAAACTATAAAGACAATTAAAAATCGGTGGTTTCCAGAGGTACAGGGGGAGGGGAGGAAGACTGAATATGTAAAGCACAAGGGATTTTTTTTTTTTTTTTGTGGTACGCGGGCCTCTCACTGTTGTGGCCTCTCCCGTTGCGGAGCACAGGCTCCGGACGCGCAGGCTCAGCGGCCATGGCTCACGGGCCCAACCTCTCCGCGGCATGTGGGATCTTCCCGGACCGGGGCACGAACCCGTGTCCCCTGCATCAGCAGGCGGACTCCCAACCACTGCGCCACCAGGGAAGCTCAGCACAAGGGATTTTTTAGGGCAATGAAACAATTCTGTATAATAATATAATGTTGGATATACAATGCTATGCATTTGTCAATGTCCTCACATACAGATTTTCTGGTTCTATAAACGTGGCAATTTTGTTAAGTTCTATTGTGTTTCCTCACCATTAAGAGAAAAGAAAGTATGGTTTGTTTATAAATGTATACTCTGCCTTACTGAGTATTTTCTGGTAAGGAAAGCTACTGTTTTGGTGAGCCATTAATAAATCCTGATTCTTTCATTTACAATTTACAGGTGACTGTGATGATTGTGAGAATTTTCCAAAAACTGCCTTCTGGTTCCATTCATTTTAAACCTTGTTTCTCTTCCTTCACTCACATACTTCTGGGGCCAGGTCCATAGGACACATTCGCCAGGGCATCATGACACAGCCTCTGACCACACACCTTTGGGTCATGATACCCTAGTGAATTGGCACAGTGGTCAGTGGGACAGTTGCTGGAAGCCATTTGCCACACAGAACATCTACTAATACCTAAAAGATAAATGGAATGACTGTAAATTTTACAAAAATATATTTCTATGTGAATATATTGCTAGGGCCCCTGCTATGACTTATAAAAGATCTATGTAAGTGAGGACCAAGCATTTAAGCTTCTCCAGATTCACAGAAAATCAGCCTCCAGGTGCTAGGAGTCTTTGGAAGTTCCTTTAATTTTTTTCACTTTTCAAGGTGAATAGCAATCGGGATTGCTAACAGTGAGAATGGGGAATGAGGTGGGTGGTTTGGGAGAGAAAATAATATGAAATAGCTATGAGAATGGAAATAGACTAGGGAAATATAATTATTGAGCAGCATTAGGACCCACCTGAAGTTCATGGGAAGGAATTTATAGAGAAACCAGTAGGCATGATGGTATACTGTACTGCAGCTATGTTTAGCCACACAATATAGACAAAGAGTGGGTGGAGAACTGGATTTGAGCAGGGGCATCATTTACCAAGCAAATATTAGGAAGTGAGGGGAGTCAAGGGAGAAGAAGCTGTAAGCAAGACAATGATTCTAATGCTGGATATGAATTTTCACCTGCACTAGGAGAGGAGAGGGGATATCAAAGGTTGACAGTTAGTGGATAATGGTAGAATCAATAGATTGACAGGCCTTGTGGATCAAAGGATCATTGGAATTGAATCCATGAGGGAGTAAACTAGAAAGATACAAAGTGGTGGCAAGAAATAGGATGCATGGAATTGAGATATGGATGAGTTGCTGTTATTGGAAGTGACAAAGCCTACAGGGTGCATCAGACTAAGTGGCTAGGGTGGTGTTGAGGACTGGCTCACTAAGAGAGACATTTCAAGGACCAGAAAGGACAGGGTGTTGAAAGGATCATTTTCTTTCTTTTTTTAATTTTTTTTTTTACATCTTTATTGGAGTATAGTTGCTTTACAATGGTGTGTTAGTTTTTGCTTTATAACAAAGTGAATCACTTATACATATGTTCCCATATCCCTTCCCTCTTGTGTCTCCCTCCCTCCTACCCTCCCTATCCCACCCCTCTAGGTGGTCACAAAGCACCGAGCTGATCTCCCTGTGCTATGTGGCTGCTTCCCACTAGCTATCTGTTTTACGTTTGGTAGTGTATATCTGTCCATACCACTCTCTTGCTTTGTCGCAGCTTACCCTTCCCCCTCCCCATTTCCTCAAGTCCATTCTCTAGTAGGTCTGTGTCTTTATTCCTGTCTTACCCCTAGGTTCTTCATGACTTTTTTTTCCCTTAAATTCCATATATATGTGTTAGCATATGGTATTTGTCTTTCTCTTTCTCACTTACTTCACTCTGTATGACAGACTCTAGGTCCATCCATCTCATTACAAATAGCTCAATTTCATTTCTTTTTATGGCTGAGTAATATTCCATTGTATATCTGTGCCACATCTTCTTTATCCATTCATCCAATGATGGGCACTTAGGTTGTTTCCATCGCCAGGCTATTGTAAATAGAGCTGCAATGAACATTTTGGTACATGACTCTTTTTGAGTTTTGGTTTTCTCAGGGTATATGCCCAGTAGTGAGATTGCTGGGTCATATGGTAGTTCTATTTGTGGTTTTTAAGGAACCTCCATACTGTTCTCCATAGTGGCTGTACCAATTCACATTCCCACCAGCAGTGCAAGAGTGGTCCCTTTTCTCCACACCCTCTCCAGCATTTATTGTTTTGAGATTTTTTGATGATGGCCATTCTGACCGGTGTGAGATGATATCTCATTGTAGTTTTGATTTGCATTTCTCTAATGATTAATGATGTTGAGCATTCTTTCATGTGTTTGTTGGCAGTCTACATCTTCTTTGGAGAAATGTCTATTTAGGTCTTCTGCCCATTTTTGGATTGGAGTGTTTGTTTTTTTGTTATTGAGCTGCATGAGCTGCTTATAAATCTTGGAGATTAATCCTTTGTCAGTTGCTTCATTTGCAAGTATTTTCTCCCATTCTGACGGTTGTCTTTTGGCCTTGTTTATGGTTTCCTTTGCTGTGCAAAAGCTTTTAAGTTTCATTAGGTCCCATTTGTTTATTTTTGTTTCTATTTCCATTTCTCTAGGAGGTGGGTCAAAAAGGATCTTGCTGTGATTTATGTCATAGAGTGTTCTGCCTATGTTTTCCTCTAAGAGTTTGATAGTTTCTGGCCTTACATTTAGATCTTTAATCCATTTTGAGCTTATTTTTGTGTATGGTGTTAGGGAGTGATCTAATCTCATATTTTTACATGTAGCTGTCCAGTTTTCCCAGCACCACTTATTGAAGAGGCTGTCCTTTCTCCACTGTACATTCCTGCCTCCTTTATCAAAGATAAGGTGACCATATGTGTGTGGGTTTATCTCTGGGCTTTCTATCCTGTTCCATTGATCTATCTTTCTGTTTTTGTGCCAGTACCATACTGTCTTGATTACTGTAGCTTTGTAGTATACGCTGAAGTCAGGGAGCCTGATTCCTCCAGCTCTGTTTTTCATTCTCAAGATTGCTTTGGCTATTCGGGGTCTTTTTTGTTTCCATACAATTTGTGAAATTTTTTGTTCTGGTTCTGTGAAAACTGCCAGTGGTAGTTTGATAGGGATTGCATTGAATCTGTAGATTGCTTTGGGTAGTAGAGTCATTTTCAAAATGTTGATTCTTCCCATCCAAGAACATGGTATATCTCTCCATCTATTTGTATCATCTTTAATTTCTTTCATCAGTGTCTTATAATTTTCTGCATACAGGTCTTTTGTCTCCTTAGGTAGGTTTATGCCTAGATATTTTATTCTTTTTGTTGCAGTGGTAAATGGGAGTGTTTTCTTGATTTCACTTTCAGATTTTTCATCATTAGTGTATAGGAATGCCAGAGATTTCTGTGCATTAATTTTGTATCCTGCTACTTTACCAAATTCATTGATTAGCTCTAGTAGTTTTCTGGTAGCATCTTTAGGATTCTCTATGTAGAGTATCATGTCATCTGCAAACAGTGACAGCTTTACTTCTTCTTTTCCGATTTGGATTCCTTTTATTTCCTTTTCTTCTCTGATTGCTGTGGCTAAAACTTCCAAAACTATGTTGAATAAGAGTGGTAAGAGTGGGAAACCTTGTTTTGTTCCTGATCTTAGTGGAAATGCTTTCAGTTTTTCACCATTGAGAACGATGTTGGCTGTGGGTTTGTCATATATGGCCTTTATTATGTTGAGGAAAGTTCCCTCTAGGCCTACTTTCTGCAGGGTTTTTATCATAAATCGGTGCTGAATTTTGTCGAAAGCTTTCTCTGCATCTATTGAGATGATCATATGGTTTTTCTCCTTCAATTTGTTAATATGGTGTATCATGTTGATTGATTTGCATATATTGAAGGATCCTTGCATTCCTGGAATAAACCCCACTTGATCATGGTGTGTGATCCTTTTAATGTGCTGTTGGATTCTGTTTGCTAGTATTTTGTTGAGGATTTTTGCATCTATGTTCATCAGTGATACTGGCCTGTACAGTTCTTTCTTTGTGACATCCTTGTCTGGTTTTGGTATCAAGGTGATGGTGGCCTCGTAGAATGAGTTGGGGGGTGTTCCTCCCTCTGCTATATTTTGGAAGAGTTTGAGAAGGATAGGTGTTAGCTCTGTTCTAAATGTTTGATAGAATTCGCCTGTGAAGTCATCTGGTCCTGGGCATTTGTTTGTTGGAAGATTTTTAATCACAGTTTCCATTTTGGTGCTTGTGATTGGTCTGTTCATATTTTCTATTTCTTCCTGATTCAGTCTTGGCAGGTTGTGCATTTCTAAGAATTTGCCCATTTCTTCCAGGTTGTCCATTTTATTGGCATAGAGTTGCTTGTAGTAATCGCTCATGATCTTTTGTATTTCTACAGTGTCAGTTGTTACTTCTCCTTTTTCATTTCTAATTCTATTGATTTGAGTCTTCTCCCTTTTTTTCTTGATGAGTCTGGCTAATGGTTTATCTATTTTGTTTATCTTCTCAAAGAAGCAGCTTTTACTTTTATTGATATTTGCTATCATTTCCTTCATTTCTTTTTCATTTATTTCTGATCTGATTTTCATGATTTCTTTCCTTCTGCTAACTTTGGGGTGTTTTTGTTCTTTCTCTAATTGTTTTAGGTGCAAGGTTAGGTTGTTTATTTGAGATGTTTCCTGTTTCTTAAGGTAGGATTGTATTGCTATAAACTTCCCTCTTAGAACTGCTTTTGCTGCATCCCATAGGTTTTGGGTCATCATGTCTCCATTGTCATTTGTTTCTAGGTATTTTTTTATTTCCTCTTTGATTTCTTCAGTGAACACTTTGTTATTAAGTAGTGTATTGTTTAGCTTCCATGTGTTTGTATTTTTTACAGATCTTTTCCTGTAATTAATATCTAGTCTCATAGTGTTGTGGTCGGAAAAGATACTTGATACAATTTCAATTTTCTTAAATTTACCAAAGCTTGATTTGTGACCCAAGATATGATCTATCCTGGAGAATGTTCCATGAGCACTTGAGAAAAATGTGTATTCTGTTGTTTTTGGATGGAATGTCCTATAAATATCCATTAAGTCCATCTTGTTTAATGTATCATTTAAAGCTTGTGTTTCCTTATTTCTTTTCATTTTGGATGATCTGTCCATGGGTGAAAGTGGGGTGTTAAAGTCCCCTACTATGAATGTGTTACTGTCGATCTCCCCTTTTATGGCTGTTAGTATTTGCCTTATGTATTGAGGTGCTCCTATGTTGGGTGCATAAATATTTACAATTGTTATATCCTCTTCTTGGATCGATCCCTTGATCGTTATGTAGTGTCCTTCTTTGTCTCTTCTAATAGTCTTTATTTTAAAGTCTATTTTGTCTGATAGGAGAATTGCTACTCCAGCTTTCTTTTGGTTTCCATTTGCATGGAATATCTTTTTCCATCCCCTCACTTTCTGTCTGTATGTGTCTCTAGGTCTGAAGTGGGTCTCTTGTAGACAGCATATATATGGGTGTTGTTTTTGTATTTATTCAGCCAATCTGTGTCTTTTGGTGGGAGCATTTAGTCCATTTACATTTAAGGTAATTATCGATATGTATGTTCTTATTCCCATTTTCTTAATTGTTTTGGGTTCGTTATTGTAGGTTTTTTTCCTTCTCTTCTGTTTCTTGCCTAGAGAAGTTCCTTTAGCATTTGTTGTAAAGCTGGTTTGGTGGTGCTGAACCCTCTCAGCTTTTGCTTGTCTGTAAAGGTTTTAATTTCTCCATCAAATCTGAATGAGATCCTTGCTGGTAGAGTAATCTTGGTTGCAGGTTTTTCTCCTTCATCACTTTCAATATGTCCTGCCACTCCCTTCTGGCTTGCAGAGTTTCTGCTGAAAGATCAGCTGTTAACCTTATGGGGATTCCCTTGTGTGTTATTTGTTGTTTTTCCCTTGCTGCTTTTAATATGGTTTCTTTGTATTTAATTTTTGACCGTTTGATTAATATGTGTCTCAGCGTATTTCTCCTTGGATTTATCCTGTATGGGACTTTCTGTGCTTCCTGAACTTGATTATTTCCTTTCCCATATTAGGGAAGTTTTCAACTTTACTCTCTTCAAATATTTTCTCAGTCCCTTTCTTTTTCTCTTCTTCTTCTGGAACCCCTATAATTCGAATGCTGGTGCATTTAATGTTGTCCCAGAGGTCTCTGAGACTGTCCTCAATTCTTTTCATTCTTTTTTCTTTATTCTGCTCTGCAGTAGTTATTTCCACTATTTTATCTTCCAGGTCACTTATCCATTCTTCTGCCTCAGTTATTCTGCTATTGATCCCATCTAGAGTATTTTTAATTTGATTTATTGTGTTGTTCATCATTGCTTGTTTCATCTTCAGTTCTTCTAGGTCCTTGTTAAATGTTTCTGGCATTTTGTCTATTCTATTTCCAAGATTTTGGATCATCTTTACTATCATTATTCAGAATTGTTTTTCAGGTAGACTGCCTATTTCTTCTTCATTTGTTAGGTCTGGTGGGTTTTTATCTTGCTCCTTCATCTGCTGTGTGTTTTTCTGTCTTCTCATTTTGCTTATCTTACTGTGTTTGGGGTCTCCTTTTTGCAGGCTGCAGGTTCATAGTTCCCGTTGTTTTTGGTGTCTGTCCCCAGTGGCTAAAGTTGGTTCAGTGGGTTGTGTAGGCTTCCTGGTGGAGGGGACTAGTGCCCATGTTCTGGTGGCTGAGGCTGGATCTTGTCTTTCTGGTGGGCAGGTCCACGTCTGGTGGTGTGTTTTGGGGTGTCTGTGGACTTACTATTATTTTAGGCAGCCTCTCTGCTAATGGGTGGGATTGTGTTCCTGTCTTGCTAGTTGTTTGGCATAGGGTGTCTAGCACTGTAGCTTGCTGGTCGTTGAGTGAAGCTGGGTGTTGGTGTTGAGATGGAGATCTCTGGGAGATTTTCGCCATTTGATATTACGTGGAGCTGGGAGGTCTCTTGTGGACCAGTGTCCTGAAGTTGGCTCTCCCATCTCAGAGGCACAGCACTGACTCCTGGCTGCAGCACCAAGAGCCTTTCATCCACACGGCTCAGAATAAAAGGGAGAAAAAGTAGAAAGAAAGAAAGAAAAGAAAAGAAAAGATATAAAGAGAGAGAGAAAGAAAGGAGGGAGGGAGGGAGGGAGGAAGAAAGGAGGGAAGGAAGGAAAGGAACAAGATAAAATAAAATAAAGTAAGATAAAATAAAATAAAGTTATTAAAATAAAAAATAATTAAGAAAAAAAATTTTTTTAAGAAAAAAACAAAACAAAACGGATGGGGGCATCCCTGGTGGTGCAGTGGTTGAGAGTCCGCCTGCTGATGCAGGGGACACGGGTTCGTGCCCCAGTGCAGGAAGATCCCACATGCCATGGAGCGGCTAGGTCCGTGAGCCATGGCCGCTGAGCCTGCGCGTCCGGAGCCTGTGCTCCGCAACGGGAGAGGCCACAACAGTGAGAGGCCTGCGTACCGGAAAAAAAAAAAAAAAAGAAAAATAGATGGATAGAACCTTAGGACAAATGGTGAAAGCAAAGCTATACTGACAAAATCTCACAGAGAAGCATACACATACACACTCACAAAAAGAGGAAAAGGGGAAAAAATCATAAATCTTGCTCTCAAAGTCCACCTCCTTAATTTGGGATGATTGGTTGTCTGTTCATGTATTCCACAGATGCAGGGTACATCAAGTTGATTGTGGAGCTTTAATCCGCTGCTTCCGAGGCTGCTGGGAGGGATTTCCCTTTCTCTTCTTTGTTCTCACAGCTCCTGGGGCTCAGCTTTGGATTTGTCCCTGCCTCTGCATGTAGGTCGCCTGAGGGCATCTGTTCTTTGCTCAGACAGGACGGGGTTAAAGGAGCAGCTGCTTCGGGGGCTCTGGCGCACTCAGGCTGGGGGGAGGGAGGGGTATGGAGTGCGGGGCGAGCCTGTAGCGTCAGACGCCGGCGTGACGTTGCACTAGCCTGAGGCGCGCCGTGCGTTCTCTCGGGGACGTTGTCCCTGGATCCCGGGACCCTGGCAGTGGTGGCTGCACAGGAATGGGGGTGTGGATAGTGACCTGTGCTTGCACACAGGCTTCTTGGTGGCGGCAGCAGCAGCCTTAGCGTCTCATGCCCGTCTCTGGGGTCCGCGCTTTTAGCCGCGGCTCGCGCCCGTCTCTGGAGCTCCTTTAAGCAGTGCTCTTAATCCCCTCTCCTTGCGCACCAGGAAACAAAGAGGGAAGAAAAAGTCTCTTGCCTCTTCGGCAGGTCCAGACTTTTCCCCAGACTCCCTCCCGGCTAGCTGTGGTGCACTAACCCCCTGCAGGCTGTGTTCACGCCGCCAACCGCAGTCCTCTCCCTGCGCTCCGGAAGCCGGAGCCTCATCTCCCAGCCCCACCCGCCCCATAGGGTGAGCAGACAAGCCTCCCGGCCTGGTGAGTGCCGGTCGGCACCGATCCTCTGTGCGGGAATCTCTCCGCTTTGCCCTCCGCACCCCTGTTGCTGCGCTCTCCTCTGTGGCTCCGAAGCTTTCCCCCTCCGCCACCCCCGTCTCTGCCAGTGAAGGGCCTTCCTAGTGTGTGGAAACCTTTTCTCCTCCAGAGCTCCCTCCCACTGGTGCAGGTCCCGTCCCTATCCTTTTGTCTCTGTTTATTCTTTTTTCTTTTGCCCTACCCAGGTACGTGGGGGAGTTTCTTGCCTTTTGGGAGGTCTGAGGTCTTCTGCCAGTGTTCAGTAGGTGTTCTGTAGGAGTTGTTCCACGTGTAGATGTATTTCTGGTGTATCTGTGGGGAGGAAGGCGATCTCCGCGTCTTACTCTTCCACCATCTTCCCCTCTAGGATCTCTAATGATGTTCTTAAAATAAACCTTACTCATTAGAATATAGAAAAGCTGGATTCATAAAAGTCTCCAAAGGAGGAAAAGGAGGAGGAGGGGGATAAGGAAGAAGCAGCAGCCGCAGCCGAAAGGATCATTTATATGTGTATAAAAATCACAAGAAATAAGACAGGAGTACAGATGCGTGACAGTGAAGTAGGTGCTCATACCATCAAGAAATGAAGGAGAAGAACCTGAGCGTTAGTACATGAAAGCAACAGTGAATAGCAGTGGGTATGTAACCTGATAACATGAGATTCAAATCTGGGAGGGATTAAGGAGTCATGACCCAGAAGCAGCAAGGAGGACCAGAGAACCCACTGCCAGACCCAGTGACAGTTATGGAGGAAACACAGCCACCAAATGAGAGGGCTGAAGAGGCAGATATATCCTCAAAAGAGAGCCTCATTTTCATTTTGAAGGAAAAGTTCTAAAAGTACATTGGATTTTGCTAAGTATGGACTGGAATTCCAAAAAGCACACATTATAGTACAATTTCAATGTCCATCTATAATTTCCTGGCTATGGTAGTGGATAAAGGTTCATCTGGGCTGATGCAGAGTGTTACACGTTCTTCTAATAAATGGGAAAAGTAAGGTTAGAGAATAGTATTACATAAATATGTATGTACACATAGTTTTTCTGAGGGTTAACAAGAAATACCTGTTTTCCTGTGGAGGAAAGAACTTTAATGTTGGAGGGAGAATTCTACCTTTATTTTATACTCTGCTGTAGTACAATATTGCAATGCATGATGATGTGAGATAAAATATGAATACTTATTGGGTCTTTGATATTAAGGAATAATTTTTAATTTTTCTTAGGTGTGACAAAGGTATTATGTTCTAAAATTTATAATTTAGAGATACACATATAAATATTTACAGGTCAAATATTTGTAGGTATTAGCCTAAAAATAATATGAAAGGGGTGGTGGGTAAGGGGTGTAATAGGTGACTTAGATAAAATAAGATCATTCAGCACTTAAGTAAGATTGAAGCTAGGTTATGGTTACATGGAAGTTCATTACACTACTCTACTTTTGCATATATTTCAAATTGTCCATGATAAAAAGTTTTAGAAAATAACTTTTAACTTATTGAACATTGCAATGGGTAATATCTATTCAGATCCAATTTTGTTTCAATTCCATGCTTTATTATTGCATTAAATTTGGGGAATGCAATGATATAAGTCTTCACGGTCCTAGTCCTCATGTGTTTATAACTTAAAGGGGAAAACAAACAATTAGCAACCCCCTGCCCACCCCCCCCCCCCCAAAAAAATTATGAGATGTGTCGAGGAGGGCCTTATAAACCATGCTGAGTTTGGGTTTGGTCCTGAAAAATAATGAGAAGCCATTTCAGTGTTTTAATCAGAGAAGAGTATTATCAGTTGTCTCCATATTATTCACTCTAACATGAGGAACTGATTGAAAAAGGGCTAAATAGTGGAGGAGTGCGATCAGTTACAAGGCTATTATCGTCTAGGCTTATATCGATGGAAGTTTGTAATATAAAGCGTGAGCAGAGGAGGAAAAATCAGCAAAGAAACTGAAAAGAAATGGTGGGTGAATAAGTGTGATGTCATGAATCTAGAGGATGTGGTCTCAGGAGTCCAATACCAACCAGGGGTTAGGCAGGATGATTACGTATTGCCTAAACCACATAAGCCATAATGGTGTATGATCTTGCCATTCCATCCCTCTTCTCAGAAACACGCAATGGCTGCGCATGGCCCCTAAGAAGAATCTGCCCTCCTGTGGCATTCAAGGCTCTGGTCTCATCTCACTGTGTATCCCTTTACGCACTGTATGCTCAGGATTGGACTTGATGGGATAAATTGAGAAATTTTAAAACTTCTTGCTTTGGAAAACACTGCTCAGGCTGGGCATAATTATCCTTCTTTATCAAAATTTCTCATCCTTGTAAATCTTAGCCCAAACACCAACTCCCCCATGATCATCCCTAGTCTATCCATTTCTTCTTCCTGTGTGCCCCAAGTACGTTAACTAGACCGCAGTTTTGCACTTAGGTAATTACTTCACTGTGTCTTTATGCAGTTGACAGTGGTTTTCCTATCTTCTCCCCAACTAAGTTAGAAACCCCTTGAGATCCAACAGTGTATTAATTCAATTTTACCTTCTTTGATTACTTTACCTATCTTCCTTGATTACTTAACCAATACATATTTATTGGAATAAAATGATTTATCTCCTTTTGTGCATATTACAATAAAATCTAGATTAATGATGTTTTCCATAGAAAACTTTGAGTTTACCTTAAATGCTCAACCATGTTATGAACATGTGTGATAACTTTAAGATAATGACAGGGCAAATTTGAGTGCATAAAATTCTTTATTTAGAACAATAAAGTATGTGTATATATAATGTAATTTCAAATTCAAACCTGTATAAAAAAGGGTCAGGACATAAACCTATTTTAAAAAGTACACATACAGTACATACACATCACATTTTACAACCTTTTTTATTTAACTTCAGTCATAATAAAACTATAGAATAATGTTGACATACATTTACATTACAATATGCAAACTCCAATCTATGACTGAACTAGCAATATATCTGTGCATCCATCTAAATGTCTGAATACTTTAAGTCCATTGATTTAAAAAATAGTGGCAAGTGGACACTATAATCACACATTAATCCTTAGAATATAGGAGAATAGGGTATTTTGATTGGAAATTTTTATTTAGTGAGTCATAGCTCACTGAAAATACTATGTTTCTTAGTTTAAACAATTTTATTTTAAAAAACAACATAAGATGTAATTGGAGACGGCGGTTATAAATACATGTACGATGCTTAGGAAACATTTTAGGATCAAGAATATCCATTTTAATATGGATTATTTCTAAAACAGTATCTTGTTAGGAAATGAAAGTACCATTATTTTATCTTTACAAAGGCATTTCCAGCAACACCATAAACTGTGTGATCAAACACCACAAATGAACTGGTTGGAATTTCAATCTGAATGTTTATATTTTAATGCCAATTTCAGAATAATACTGTTTCAAAACAAGCTGGCTTTCTCTAAAATTCTTATCCCACTTTCCAATCCTGAAATACAATTTATGGTTTACTCATCTCCAAATGGATTCGAAAGTATCTTTTTGCACTTAAAAACTTTATGAGCATCTTACAGTTTCTGCTCTTAGCTTTTAAGAAAATGAGAGCATTTAAATGCTTGATTTGGTACACTTCCAAATGTTACACACATCTCATCTTTTCCTGGGTAAAATGTACTCTTGGTTTTCATTCTTCAGAGGTGATCCAAAAATGTTTATTTAAGCAACGGAAAAAGCCATCTCTTGTGTAAGTGGTTATCCGACTCACCCTACAGGAGACTGATTTTCACTTTTACGAATGGACCCTATTTACATTACAAACAAGAACAGCCATAGCTTTTTATGTTCAAATTGCTTATTCACAGAGATCAGAGTTGGATATTTTATATGCGATAGTTTCAGCTCTATTTTATCATCTTTGTCAGTCACATATCAATAGGTTTCTCTCATACCTATGGTATGACTTGACTTCACCATATAGATAAATAAAAATTGAGAGCCAAAGAAGGGCAGTGATTTACCAATACCTGTTAATGGCAGAGTGGAAGCTCCTGACAATTTTTCCTAACATCCATCCCACTATGTCCAACTGCCTTCTTGAAAAATATATTTCTTAGTTAAATTAGAATAGGTTGGGAATGGCTAAAAGCCCCATACTGGAATTACATTTTGAAACCAGAACCTAGCTTCAGAAAAACATTAAGAAATATCCATGAATTCTGCATGGAGTTTTCTATTAATTTAAAACTTCATTTGAATTAGAATACCAAAATATGCCACAAAGTTTCTCCAGAGTACTTTAATTCTTACTAAAAGCAGATCTTTCATCGTGAACATACTTTATCATACATTGTCATTTTTCACATAGTTAATCCTTTTCAAAGAGAATAGGGTACTTGTTCTGTTAAAGTATTGAAAAAAATAACTTGTTTCTGATTCATCAGAAAGTGGCTGTGTGGTAAGCACATCAGATTATAATACAAAATCAAGCAACGCTTTGATATCACAGGGCAGGCACCGTTTATCAGTGCCACTTTCTCTATAGATTTGGGTTCTACCACAGAGGTACAAAGCTGAATTATACTTTACACTAAAGTATAATTTAGAATCTGCAGACTTCTGAAACCATTTTAAAAGACAATTTTGAAACTTTACAAAAGAGAACTATCAGATACATGGCACCAATTTAAAAGGTGATTTCACAGTTTAAGATGTCAGTTGTGAGTTTTCCATGATTTATAAAGGATGTTGAGAACACATATTGGATAAAATAAAGCAAAGACATATATGTATATATATTTTTTAATCTCCAAGTAGGTATGACAGTTCATTCCCAAGCAACTACCAACCAAAGTAATGTTCAACATTTTTCTATTGTTCGTGTATTTTACTGAATTTTAGTGTTTTAAAAATTGGTAATCCACACAACTCTCAATGAACCAATACACTTGATTAGGCAGAATACATCTCCCCTCGCCTACCATGCCAGATTTCATAACTTGCTGAATTTGTTTATTTAACCCTATCAATTAGGACCATGTCCTTCTGTGTTAAAACCCAGCTACCAGCTTTGAGAACAAAAGTACATCTATTGTACTCTAAAGCTCATTAAGCAGCATTTTTACATACTTACAAAAACTGAAACCATTGCTGAAACAAACTATTAGATTGAGAAGTACCAATCTTCTCAATCGACACATGACCTACACACATACTCATGTTAATCTATGTCTATTTTCTTCAAAACAATCAATATCACACACTGAGACAGGTCCTTTCAGCCATTAAATTGATCTCTGGTTTTATTATATATAATTGGTTGTACCATGGGATATTTGAGGGACTGAATAAATTAATGCAACTTCCCAAAGCATCTGGGTTGTATCTTAGAGACATGACTAGTGTTTGAGGAACCACAGCACTTTAGAGGAGGGATCGTAGAAATCATCTGAGCTCTTTGGTATAAAAAAGAGCAAGGGCCACTTACTAGAGTTGTATTTGAATTAGCTTTGAACATAAGCTAAAATCCAGCTCTACTAGAAATTCTTGGACTTTTGAAAACAAAGGAAAGATAGCAGTTTTTCATGCCCTTCTCTATCAATCACTGCATTGAAAACAGTCATGTGATGGTGATAGACATGGCAATGATGTTATCACAAGGATCAAGTTAGAACGGAAAGCTTTGGATTCCTGTATGTGTACGTTTGTGATATATTAAAAGAATCTTCATCAAAATAAACCAAAAGAAATCATTCTTTGACCTTAGTCAGATGTTCCTTTGAAATAAAAAAAATTGGCAAGGGAAATTCACTTAATGTCTTACAAGTTCTGGTTTAAAAATGCAATGTCCATCTTGGGAATTCCTGCCAAGTTCACTCAATATGACAAAAACGCTGTCGCATATTTTAATAGCAAACTGACATGCGTAACTACATAAAGCTTTCTTTTTATTTTTAATTCATAAACCTTAATGAATACAGAGTGCCTGATTTTAAATAAATGGATCCTTTAAACAGATAATGGTGATTATACTATAAATAACTAAAGTTTCCTGATCCCCTGCATTCTTGTAAAAGCCAAGTCACCTAGTTTTCAACACCCATATTAGCATGTGTGTGGTTATCTAACCATAGATACTAAATATCATAATTTATATTTACTCTCTCCCACAGCAGAAATTGAAAATGCGGCCTCCATACATTCAGTGATTTCTCCTAAGTCCCTTTACATAACTCTGTGATAGTTTTAGAATATAAACATTTTGTAAGATAATTTGCAAGCACAATTTGTACACGCCATAGTGGTCAAGGGCAAAGGCTGACTTCACCAGGGGTGCCAGATGCCCTCCTCGGCAGACTGTTCTGCTGGGCAGTGTCCACAGCTTCTTCGTGTGATGACTCTTTCGGAGTCTCTCCTCTGCAAAGGCATCACTGTTGTGTAATTCAGTACTGGCTCCCCTGCATGACTAAAGTCAGACAACCATGTCCATTTGTCTAGTGGGATACGGTTGAGCACACTCTGTCAGAAAGAGACCAAGCTCAGACCCATATCATTCACTGATCAGCAGCTATAAGGCTGACCTGCCCCTACCCCCACCCTCTTTTCCCACTGCTTTCTAAATGAACAGTGGCTGATGCTATGGAATTTTTGTTTTTTGAATTTTTTCTAGATCCCTTTGATAAAAATGATGACCCCCCCCCCCACTATCCAGGCTGAAGTCTACTTGCAGAGACCAAGATAACTATGAACTGCAGGTTGTAACTGTGAAATAAAGCTATGTGGTTTTTCAACAATTAGACGTTTCTGGAGGCATGCAAAATGGTACGTGCAGTCTGGGACACGTGCTTTCTCTCCCAACATCAGCTGCAAGTTCTAATTGAGACCACAGATCCCCCAGGTCCTTAAAATAGAGTCCTGCTCGGTGCAAGTTCTTCTTTATAGATGATTAATTCAGTGCCAGTTTCACAGTAAAACACTTTGTTCCAATTTCTGAATCATCCACATAGTCATGGGTAGCAAGAACAGATAAAGATGCGGTCTGTCACTCCAGACAGAATAGGAATTTGTTTAAAGCTGCTTCATTTATGAAGCAAACATGAACTGTTACCCGCCTAGAGAAGAAAAAAGAGAGATTATAGCATATCTGCTTTCTACCTTCTTTTCATTTTTAGTAGCTGAATTCATATGACTACAGAATGAGTAATAGATTTACAATGCATGCTTCACTTACACAGCCTAAAATAACTTGACAAATGTTTCCTAGATGCAGTGATCAGTCACTTGCTGATCTCCCTAGTAACATTTTACATAATCTGAAATGATCTTACTGTTTACTGAGTGTCTCTTCCCATTAGAATGTAAGCCCCATGAGGAACATAGAGCTTTTGTTTATCTTTTTCACTGCTGTATTCCAACACCTAGAACAGTACCTGGTACAAAATAGATACGGGTGTCCCCTGCTTTTCAAAGTTCCCTTTACACCACTTTGCTTTTACAAAAGACCTACTTTAGTACCTGTTTTCGACAAACGAAAGAAATCCAAAGAGAATTTTTGCTTTTATGAAAAAAGGTAAAAAGAGACCGTCGCATTCAGGGTTTGTTCTGCAGTGAGCCTACAGAGGCAGTGTGCACCGCCAGCAGTGAGAGTGGCACCGCCAAGTTCCTTCCCCGGAACTACACTTAGCCTCTCAGCATAAAGCCACCATAACTTTGAATTGTGTCTATGAGCATCTGTGCTTTACCTCGATTTATTTTATGCATCCCATTAGCAAGATGTATCCTAAGGTGATTGCTTCTTTGCTTTAAGCCATTTTGGTTTAAGACAGGTTTCATTGGAATGCTCTACGTTTGCAGAGCGCTGGAGGGGGCCACTTGTACTCAATAAATATTTCTTGAACATAGAGTGGATGAATGAATACCCTGTGGCTTTCATACCCCCAAGCACAGCACAGATTATCTCCATTTCTGATAGGAGTGTTATCAATCTGTGTAGCCTTGAATTTCTCTAACAAGGCTTCGAAGAGGTTGTAAACAGGTAGTGAGGGGAGAGGGTCTGAAGAACAATGGCGGTGTTCAGAGTGGATAAGTGGAGATTGATGGAGTGGCATGAAAGAGATATCTGGGACAGGTGGAGAGGCTGATCAGAGGCCATCCACAAATGACAGCCTCCTAGCCACAGATCAGTGCCAGTATCCTGACTGCCTAGCCAGGTTCTAGCAATCACTTCTCCCAACTGAGGAAATAGCAGCCGTAAGATCTCCTTCAGTACTGTCAGCCAGAAGAAGAAAGATAGAAATCCTGGCACCACATTCCTGACAAAGCCTCTGGGGAAGTTCATTTGGCCTCAGCACAGCTTACTGTACTTGCTGAAGCATGAAAGCCAGACTCTGTTTTAGCTTTTCAGTGCCGGTGTTAAACCACTGAGCTTTGGACTCAGCTTTCAGATTTTTCAACTTTCAAGTGAAGTATTTGTACTTCCTTATCTTTTTTAAAAAAAATTATAGGCAGCATTTGCATGCTATTTTCAATCACAACCCCTAAATAAATGTGTATTTTGCATTTAGTTTCTTCCCTACTCTTTTCCTATTTTGTCCTTATTTATCAATCCCAGAACCAGAGATCACTGGTTTTAAAATGTTTGCGATCATTACATAGGCTATATATAAAACTTTATAGTATGAGTGATAAGAAGTACAGTGTTTTTTTCCAGTAATATGCTAAATGTATATTACTCTAATGTAATATATGAAATGTATGCAATCATTAAGTGTAATATATTGAAAATGTAAATATACAAAATGTAATAATATACTAAAAACCATATTACATGACAATTTACCAAACAGAGAACTCTAAAAAATAGAAAACCTGTATTTAGGAAAGCAGAATTAAATACTGAAGGAAAAATTAACAGGCATTAAGAGCAAATTTCAGAAATGCAAATTACCTAGCAGATATTTTAAAAATAAAACTTGGTTAGAAAAGAAGGAAATCACAGAAAAGCAAAATATATATATATTTTTTGAAAAAGCTACAAATAACTTGAAACTCTAAACGTGAGCGTAGAGAAGCAAGATTGGAAATCTATTCTGATTATGTCTTTGGATCATTTAGCAAAGAAAACAAACGTAAAAACCAACAAATAGTTTCCCATAGAACGAAACTACCATTTTTATAATAATACCATGGATTCTGGCAACAACCTCATGAAATAAATAGGGTGAGTATTATTATCCCCCCATTACATTTGAAGAATCAGGGGTTAAAAGACAACTGACTCATCCAGGAACCTACAGCTAGTTAAGGTGCAGATTAGACCCAAGTCTAATCCCTTCTAATCCTCTGCATCACAATGTATCTACACAGAGGGAGCTCCAAACCAAAACCTTCAAAATTCTTAGGAAATATGTGGTAAAGAGTCAAAGATCTGGCCATTGGTAACCGACCATTATTGAGTCCTGTGCAATAAATGTCCCAGCATAACTTGCCCTCATCCCTATTCCAATTCTAGGATCGACTTTCTTCTGTCTTAGATCTACTGGAAACTTCCAGGTTGTGTTTCTTTTATGAATCTCTCCACCAGCCTAATTATAGGAAGAATTACTTTCTAGGGATTTCCCTGGTGGCCCAGGGGTTAAGAATCTGCCTGCCAATGCAGGGAACATGAGTCCGAGCCCTAGTCCGGGAAGACCCCACAGGCTGCGGAGCAACTAAGCCCGTGTGCCACAACTACTGAGCCTGTGCTCTAGAGCCCACAAGCCACAACTACTGAGCCTGCGTGCCACAACTACTGAAGCCCGCATGCCTAGAGCCTGTGCTCTGCAACAAGAGAAGCCACTGCAGTGAGAAGCCCGTGCACCACAACGAAGACCCAACACAGCCAAAAATAAATAAATAAAATAAATTAAAAAAAAAATTACTTTCTACACTTACCATGCTGGGATAAGTCCCTAAACACCGCCATCTCAGTATCTACAAACTCATGCTATTTACCGTCAACCAAACTGGGCCTTCTCCGTGATTACACGGTCCTTCTCCCAAGGTCTCAATTAAAATTCTTTGTGGATGACTTCCCAATCCCCAATCTATTATTTGCAGCCCTTACTGTACTCTGAATTTCCAGTGAAGCATATTTGGCCACTGGTTAATAATTACTAACGGCTCCTTCTCCCATTTTTTTCTGTTGGCACTGCCATCTGTTTAGTCCCATAGGCTCCAAATCATCCCTGATTACTGCCTGTGATGTCAAGCCTCACATCCCATCAGGAACTAGGACTTATTCTTTTACTGCAGTGACTCCAAAATGGCCTATGCTTTCCTATTTCCATGGCTGTGACCCTAGTTCAGGTTGTCATTCTCTCACATCTGTTTTGAAGATTGGCCTCCTAAGTGGACTCCTTGATTCCAGGTCACCACTCCCATCCATCTGGCCATGCCAACGTCTGATTACTTTCCTAAACCTCTGCTTTGATTGTATTACGTCTTTTCTAAACCCTCCAACAACTCCTTATATTACTCAATAAAGTGTAACCCCTGTACTTGGAATTCAGACCCTGTTTCAAACTGATGCCCATCCTTTCTCAGCATTTTAACCCTTTATGTGTACTTCTACTGGAGTCCAGCTGTACAAACTCTTGAACACAGTCTGTACTTTCAGCTCCCTGATTTAACTTATGCCATTTGCAGTATCTGGATTTACCCCTTCCCTATTGCCAGTAAAATTTTAGCAATCATCCAAGATCCAGTTTCATACAAATGCCACCCCCATCACCCTTACAATAAAGCCTTTCTCCGAATGATTTCTCTCTCCTGTTAAATAAGACAATTGTATATGGGTGGTACAATTCTATGGGATGCCATCTGTACCAGTCATTATCTAGAGCTATGTTCAGGGCACATCCTCTACAACCATATGCAGTGGCTTTGCCTTTGACTCCTTATTGCATTTCTTTGTCAGCTTCTTTTGTTGTTTTTTAAGCAAAATCTCTTTAGTCTGTTTTAAAATAGGTTATTATGCATATGTCTTATCTCCTTTTGTAGGCCATAAGCAATTTGAGGACAGAACTAGGTTATATTAAGCTTTGCATCCAACAATGCACATACTAGAGCTTGTTGGTGTCACATTTGTGGTTAGAATGAAGAGTAAAATTGTGCTATGATCTACTCTATTTCTTTCTCTTAAACTGTGCTACACGCAACCCAATAAATGAAAAATTCTTCTGGGATGCCACATACGTATACTTGTCATTAGCTAGTTGACTAAATACATTGTTAACTTTTTGCAGAGATAATTTCACGTTTGATGTCGAATAAACACAGCTTTTGTATATTTTCTCTTAGAGGCAACTTCTTTTGTTTCTGGGTCATTATCTACATTCCTTCCTTGTATTTAAAATATCAAGTCCTCCTCTTCATTTTCCAATTATAGGTTGGAGAACTATTCCATATGTTTTCTATTCTAGTGTTCCAATATTTGTCCTGGTTTAATTTGTTTTAGTTCATGAAACTTCTATTTCAGGGAGAAATCCTTGCCACAAACCTGAGTCATTCCTTATATTTTCCCCTTTTTTTGTGAAGCAAGAAAATGACTATAATCCAAATTATATCCAATTTTTAAAATATATAATTACAGCTCCATATTTCATTTCTATCTTGGTACTTTTTACTACTGTTCTTCTTATTTCTTGGCATATTTCCTCTCCTACCATGTCATAGTCTGTTCTCCCAAGCCTTTCCCTCCACCACATCCCTTTCCCCAAATTATACTCAAATTTCCTTGGCAGGTTTTACCAAACCTCTGTTGGTACAAGGAACAGGCTTTCTCTATACGATGGGTACTCAATAAATGGTTACAAATGATACATATATATTTTGACTTCGGGGTTTGCAGATTCATGATAATGAGCTGCTTCTCTTTTCTTCCTTTTATCTATCTTGCCCTCAGTATTTGAATTCTTATTTACTTCTACCTACACACGTCTATTTTTGTTTTTACTCCATAAATTTTATTCTCACGTTACTGCAGTTCTCCGAGGTATTCATCCATCTCTCCATTCATTTATTCAACAGATACATTCATCACTTGCATGTGCAAAGTGTAAACTATATAGTTTAATGGGATTCCAAAATGAAATTCAGAAACCAATCCTGTCCTCTAAGAACTTATGGTTTAGAAGAGGACACAAAACATCTATGTAAGTGGCTGTGAGTAAGTAACGTCTATGTAAGTAATGGTAACTAATACCATATTAATATTGTATGAAATGTAATACAAAATATAATTAGAGGGCCATAAAAGAGAGATTACTTTCATTTGGGAAGTTAGCTTTTTGGAGGTGGTGGTTCTGAGCTGAGCCTTGAGAGAGCTTTGCAGAGATGGTGAGAAGTAAGGTCATCTATTTTACACCAGCTCCTCAATGATATGTGATGAGTTTATTTCTAAACAATTTGGGGCTTCTTTAACCTGTCTAATTTCATTCATTTAATTATATGAGTAACATTTTAGATTTTAAGAAAAATAATTTAGCCATTTCCCATATGACTGTACTCCCCCTTGCTGTACATACTTTGCTGTCCTACTGACCAAAATCAGCAAATTAAACACACACATACACATACAAGATAAAAATAAACCTTACTGCACTTTTTAAAAGATTGTTTTAAAACATCTTATTTTATTGCAGTAAGAACACTTAACACAAGATCTACCCTCTGAACACAGTTTTAAATACACAATGTAGTTTTTTTAACTCTAAGCATTATGTTGTATAGCAGGTCTCTAGAACATATTCGTCTCGCAAAACAAAAAGAACCTTAAAAAAAAGGCCACTTCAGCAGAGCTATCTTCCTTACCACTTGGTAAGATTTTCATTTAGGGTTTATTTATTCACTCAGTCACTTCAACAGACATTTATTGAGCGCCTACATTGCTTAGGCAACAAGTGAGGTACTTGTGAGGAGATATAGCAAGAACCAGACAGACTCACTTCCTGTCCTTGTATATTCCCTGACCAGCATGTGTAAGTTGCTTGACTACAGCTGCTTTAAAATACCATCTTTCTTTCTCCTAGACAAGTGCCCTGGGCTTTTCCATCATAATCCATTTCCCAAATGTCACAGGACAAATGCCACAATTAAACACCACATCACCTACGTGCCGAAACAGGATCCCAGTGATGCCATCGAAAAGCAAACCACAGAGAACATTACTTGAGCCTTTAAGGTTCAATTAACCATTTAATGTGTAGTTGGTGGATGTCTGGCTTAAGGGAAGTGAAACAGTAGATGGGGAAAAAACAGTAGGTTTGTACTGGGATTGGAGGTCAAAGAAATGTTTCTTGGAATGACAACGATTTCAGCTTGGGGAATACTGCACCCGAAAATAAAAAGGGTCAAGTGAAGGGTTTATTCCTTTACAGTGTTTGACAGGAAACGTGGGGCTAGAGGTGAGCTAGGACGGGAGCAGAAGAGAGGGTGCTATTCGTGCTCCAGACGTGGTGATCAAGGGCATGATTCAAGGCAAAAATGAAGTCTGTGTAATAGCAGGGTTAAAGTGTTAGAGGCATATGCGACATAATTACTATTATTATATGATGTTATTTTGGGTTGTTGAAAAATGATGTTTGATAAAAGTGAGTTCCTGGATGAGACAAAGGCTCTGTGACCCAGTTTCCCTGGGGAAGGTTCAATCTAGAGAGAAATCTCTGAATCTGGGACAGAAGGGAAAGCTGGAAGGACAGTGACCTGTAAGGAAAAGGTGAAGCTCACCAGAGACCATGTCTATAATAATCGGGCGAGTAAATGATCCTCTAACCACGAGGGAGTGCAGGGGAAGAACTGAAGATTTAGGAAGATGAAAGAACACTTATACACCACTGTAATAAATGGGGGTTCATGAGCAGAACAGAATTAACAGTGAGTTGGCAGAAGTACAAATGGGAAGAGCATGCATGACGTTGGATCAGGTTAGTGCCATTCAGGGGGCTCCCTGCACCGTGTCCGCAGCTTGGGAGTTGAGAAAGTAGACAGGAGAGGGGAGAGGAGGTATAAACATCAGCGCCCTCTGGTCATGTTTTCCTAGTCTCCCTTCTCCCCAGGCCCTTCACAGACCCATACAATCACAACAGGTTATCAGTCCCCAGTTTATATTCAGTGTGTCCTGGGCTCTGGACTGTGATAAGGCACAAGTATTATGTCATGTGGCAGGTGGCACTTTACCTTGACAGACAATTTCCCTCTCCTACTGTATGGGATTTTTTTTTTTTTTTACTGTATGGAATTTTGACCTTTTCTACTTTTCCTTAAAATAGCAGGGCAATGTTTTTGATTTTCGCTTGTTTAAGCATTTAAAAAATGAGATACTTTTCCTATCATGTTAATCACACCTAATTGAAGTTGATTTTATTTATTCTTCTTCTATTAATAATATTTTATTTTAGTCCAATTTAGTCCAAAATATTTTATTTTGCCCCTTGTCTAATTTATTTTCTGGCCTCAAAAAAATAGGAAACACTCAGAAATTCCCTGGTGGCCCAGTGGTTAGGACACCATGCTTTCACTGAAGGCACGGGTTCAACCCCTGTTTGGGGAACTAAGATCCCCCAAGTCCCAGTGGCGCAGCCAAAAAAGAAAAAAATTAGGAAACGCTCAACTGTTAATGCTTTGTATATCTCCCATACAAGATGAATCCACTAAACTGGAATAATACTGCTTGCCTTTCAAAACTTGAGAATGCACAATTCAATTACATAACAGCTTCAGCTAACATTACTGACCCCAGCTTGATAGAAGACTTAATAAATTTTGGTGTCTAGGATGCTGTATAGTTCTTGTTATATCTTTTAGCTTGAATTCTTAATACTTACCAATGTACGAAGTAACAGTGTTGATACAAGCCACAATTACACTTCTTGAAACTCTCTCTCTTTTTCTTGCAACATACTGAAAAAGAATAAGAAACATGCTTATTTGCATTTAGACAGAGATTCTGAAGTAACCATGATCTGGGCATTGTAAAGGGCAGTTTTTATTTTTCTGTAAATACAGTAGCAAAAGATTGCAAAATTGAGTGGGAAGCTTACCTTCATAATATTACTGTAGGGAAGAGGGAAGACTTCATCTGCTTCCACATAGTCTCCCCAAGTAGTTAAAAAATTCTCTACGCATATGCAGATACACATACGGAAAATGCTTATATGCACTTAATTTGTGAATATGTACACATGCAGTGTAAGAGAAAATAACATGCCAAATGAAAACTATAACTGAATGTAAAATCAAAGCATTGGTCCTGGAGCAGTATGGGATAGGGTAAAAAAGTGATCAGCGTCAGCCACCATAAGTGGCAAGGTCTCACAAAACAATTTTTGTATTTGGCTTTGAATAAAATACTGAGTAGGTTGAGAAAAATTAAGGGCTCTGAAAGCCAGAGTGAGGTCAAATATATGAAGTATGCAAGAGAAAAATAACTGAAAGTATCTTGACTAGGAAGTGATATTAAGAACGGGGTTTAGGGCTTCCCTGGTGGTGCAGTGGTTGAGAGTCCGCCTGCCGCTGCAGGGGACACGGGTTCGTGACCCGGTCCGGGAAGATCCCACATGCCGCGGAGCGGCTGGGCCTGTGAGCCATGGCCGCTAAGCCTGCGTGTCCAGAGCCTGTGCTCCGCAACGGGAGAGGCCACAGCAGTGAGAGGCCCACGTATCGGCAAAAAAAAAAAAGAAATGGGGTTTACAGGAGAATGAGACAAAGGTGGAGTTTAGAAAGGCCGAGGAAAAGAAAGATTCTGTGGTAGCAACTCAGTCAAGACATAATAAAGATATGGATGAAGATAATGACTATTGCCAAAGAAAGAGCTAAGCATGTCTTGGCTATAGTGTGGAAAAGAGGAGAATAAGCAAACGTGCCTCCTGAGCTCCATGACCAGGAACGTGAGCAAGATTCTGCTGTTTATAGAAATAAAGAGAGCAGAGATGATACCATAAGAAGGGTTATAAAGACAACTATATGAAGGTATTTCCCAAGTAAATGGAGATGTAGGATTGAAGAGACAATGAGAGATCAGAAATGTGGATAAAACTTGGAAGACATCAGTTGGGAGCTGCCATCATGAGAGTGAAACACTTCTTAAAGAGGTTATGAGCACATGCACGGTATGTGAAGTGGCGAGATCAAGCTTACTTATGCACACATTTAGTAAAACAAAATACCTTATCTCATTATCCTCTTCATTAATCTGTATATTTTCAACTGCCCTTGTAAGATTTGGTTGTTTCTTCTGGGAAAAGAACAGTGATATATACATATATTGTAAAAATATCAATATATCATGTACTATTTAAGAGGTAAACAGTCTCCACTTCTGTGTTCATCAGCATGCAGCATATAAAAATACTTTTGCAATAAGAAATCATGAAAAATGCACGGTTTTTATCAACTCAGCATTTTTAGGATGTAGGAGATGAAAGAATAATAAAGAAACTGAAAGATTTAAATAGTAAGCAAATTAAAAATATTGTTTTCTTGGTAGGATCCTTTCTTAGAAAAGGGCAGTTTGTTAGCTAATCATTGATGTAATATAGTATGAACAAATAAATATATAAAGTTCAGAAATTTTGTGATCAAGGGGAAAGAAAAAAAGAATAGCAACACTTACCTTCCAGTATAAGGCTCCAACAGCAAACCCAATTATAAGAGAAAAGAATGCTGGCAATGCTACGGCTGCCCATTGTAGGTTGGAGTCTTCAATGGGATTTGAGGCCTTCCCTGTAATTTAAACAGTACAGTGGTGAACACAGTATCTCCATGCCAGAGGTTTTGCTCTTATCCTGTGGTTGTTCCCAACTGTTTCCGAAATGTACTCTTGACCTATCTGTTTAAAATATTTAAAACGCTGATTTTCCTGCTTGCAATGCAAGTCCATGTAGTCTCCAAAAGATACAAGTTGAAAAAAGAAAGAAACCCCACAGGCAGAGGGCTATTTGACTTGGTTAATGCGGACCCATATGGAACACAGATGACATATACCTGCAAATGATTTATATCATCAAGCAAATCCATCTTCCATGCCTTTATCTTCTAATATCTTCTCACTTTCTCACACTTCACATCTTGCCAAGAAATTTTAAAGAAGACATTTTGCAATCCGGATCAAGGTCTGGATGCATGCATCAGGCTATGTTCGGCCTGCCTCAAATATTAAGTTAATACCTGTACATTGTGGTTAGAGTACTTTTAGGGACCTCAAGTTTAGAATTATGGTGTCTCCTCATCACATCCTCAGCTGACATTTATTGGATGCCAGGTAGGGCCCCGAACTGTACCATGGAGTAAAGGTTTGAATTTTCAGACTTTCTGTGTTCAAAAGCCTGAGACTACTGAACATGAAAGAATGGCTGGAAGTACCAGTGTCTCCTTAAGCTGACTCTAAATATGTAATTTAGTGAGAGAGAAGACACACACATGAGTTTAACTTGGGACACCTCCCTTCACCCTGCTTTGCTCTTCCATGAGAAGTAGAATGATTCAGGAATTAAACAACACATCTCCCCCAGGCGTCTCTTGTTCCCAACACAAAACTTAACATTTTGACAGATTTTTCTGTCTATCTCCTTACAAGGAACAGCTTAATTGTTTGAAAACATTGACACATCTGTGTCAACTTGTGAGAGTTAAACTTTCAGTTTTCTTTTGAAGATGTAATACAGTTAGAAATTGTACACTTTCAACAATTGTATGATCAAAATGTAAACCAATCCAAGGGAAAGTGACTGTTTTGGGCTATGATATTTTGCAATGATACTTGGGTACTGTGTCAGCCTATAGTCACCTATTTAACATATAAAATACCTAAAGTACATAATATAAAAGAACCAAACCACTGTATGTGTATCAGCATTTAAGATGGAAAAATAAACTCATAGATTTAACCGAAGAGGCAAGAAACAAATGTTATCTATTATAGTGAGAACAGAAATTGCCCATTTGCCTACCATTGGTAAACCTGGTACAGGAAATTCATTAATTCTATGATTCTTATGTTTCCAAAGAGGCTCTCAAAACAGTAAGTCTGTGTGTGTGTGCTGGGGTAGGAAATGGGGTGGGGGGGGAGATGTAGTGAGTCATGGGTGTCCCTTATACTAAGGGACATTGGGTGAAGTGGAATCTTCCATTTACATAACCATGAGTCACTTCCTTAAGACTAGACTGACAGCTCTTTTGGCCCACCTCACATCCTATAACCCCATGGGAAATATGTTTTAGGCATCTTAAATTAAAGCTCAACATGAATTCTATCACCAAATTACGCCTTAGTTATAAAATGGGATTTGGTATAACTGAAGTAATACTGTTATTCCAATAATATAGCTATTTTAAGGGTTATATAAGATTATGTGTACTTGTCAGGGATTTTACTACCATTTATAAAGGTGTTTTCTATGAGGAAATGGATTTGGAGTTAACACGCAATTCCGACCGTTTTAGAAATGCTTATATCGTTATCTGTAAATAATTTGGCTGTTTGTGTTTATATTCCAGTGACATGTTTGAATTCTCCTTGATGGCCAACCCACGATGGCCCACACTGTCTATTGGGATTGCTGGCATGTGATTGTGATTTGGCCAGGTGACATACATAGACATATACAGAGAGAACAAAGAAAGCTATTAATATTTTGTCCCCAGCTCCAATGGAAAACTAATGAGCTAAGATGGTGCTATGGAGAACTCCATTACCTATGTTTGGGCAGCCAGATGCCCCAGAATCAAGGCAGCTAAAACCCTGCTCTTCTTATTCTATCCAAAAGCCAAATCTTGAACTGCATCGATCAGACCAGAGGAAAGACCACACCCACCAGCAATAAGCAAAAGGAGCTTACTACAGAGTGAGGTGTTCTGGGACTCCCCACTCAAAATCTTTCTCAGGTAGGAGGACAGCCCCTGAGGGAGGTGTTTCTTTAGAGGCTAAAGAAAGCTCACCATCCTCTACCAGAGCACTGTGACTTTTTAACCACTTTAAACTTCCACCCCTAGGACTATGGCCCTGAACAAAGTTCTGGAATCTGACTAACACGCAGCAGCAGTCCTCCGGCGGGAGAGAGAAGGGAGGGGGTCAGACCCACAGGAACTGAACCTCCCTCCCACAGAGGTGTCACCTCACTTTGCTTATTTCTCTTGTTAATGCAAATGGCTTCACAGCCAGGCCTTGGGTTCTCTTCAGTGATCCTGCCATTCCTCTTCCAGGGAGAGAAAAATTGATGTTATCAGAAAAGGCTTGCTTACGCCTCCAGGGCATGACTCCCAATACTTACTACTGCTGCTATCAGCCAGGGATCAATGAGATCTGGATTATGTGCCTCAAGGCCCATATGAAGGGTATTAGGGCCAAAGCTTTTCTTTTATGAAAAGATCGCCCCAGAAAGTGTGTGGGGTGGTGGAGCTCATCTGGACAGGATTTGAGTAATCCCAAATTCCTGGGTTGTTTTCATGTTAATTGTATCTCATTATTATGAAAGCTGTCCACAGTTCAAAATTTGTGGGAACTGATTTGTGTGGTTTGACGAATAACATCAGACATCTCTACAAACGCAGAACACAAAAAACTGTGCAACAATTTTGCTGAACTCCTTTGTAGAGTAAGTCTGCTTATGGGGACCATGCCTATGAACATGGCTCTCTCCTTGGTCCTTAAAAAGTATGCAACTCAGTATTCTCCCTTGATTCAGGTTCAAAGCTCACCGCAGGCTTGCTGGCACTTCAAAGCTCACCACTGACCCAGCCTCGGTGCTAGATCTCATTGTTCTAATAATTAATGATGAACATGTACTATACATCAAGCACAGCTCCAAGTATACATGTGCTAACTCATTTAAAACTCACAGAAGGGCTTCCCTGGTGGCGCAGTGGTTGAGAGTCCGCCTGCCGATGCAGGGGACACGGGTTCGTACCCCGGTCCGGGAGGATCCCACGTGCCACGGAGCGGCTGGGCCCGTGAGCCATGGCCGCTGAGCCTGCACGTCCAGAGGCTGTGCTCCGCAACGGGAGAGGCCACAGCAGTGAGAGGCCCGCGTGCCGCAAAAAAAAACAAAAACAAAAACAAAAACTCACAGAAAAGCTGTGAAGGAGAGATTATCAACCTCCATTTGATTGAGGATTCCAGAGATTAAGACAGTTGCCCAAGGTCACATAGCTAGCCAAGGTCTAGAGCTGGGATATAAACCCAGGCAGTCTGACTCAAGACTGTCTGGAAGATGAGTAAGTTAATGCCAAAGTAAGGATTTTCTTCCCTATTATTTAAATATACTATCTGTAAGAATCTCAATCATTTTAAAAACATCCTTTTAGCTTGGTACTAAGGATATTACTGTAACTTTGAAAACACAGTTCCCTTTGGATAACTTATACACTTTTACATTATCCCATGATTTTCCCTTATAAGCTACAGAGAGGGCATTACACCTCTGGATTCCTCCTTCATATGCACTGGTCCTCTGGCCAGCCTGGCCACATTTGGGGTCTGTCTTATCCCTGAAAACCAGCATGCTTTCTTCAAATTTCCCTGACCCTACTCCCGAAAAAGTCTTACCTCCTTTATGCTACAACTAAAAGCTTTTACATACTTCTATTATACATATTATATTATAATATAAATAATATATATTATAAAATACTATGACTATTTTTATTTGTGTCTGTTTCTCCTACGAGAATGTACACTACATAAGAGCTAGTCTTGTGCATGGGTACCTAAGTGCCATATTCATTCATGAGTGACAACACCTGGCCAAAAGCTGATTATGCAAGACCCATATTTTTTACAAAAAGGAAGAAAAAAGAAAGGAAAACAAAAAAGAAGACTGGTCATTCATGTTGCAATTTAAAAAGTACCTATAAACTCAGAGGTACAGGACCAAATAGGTGTTTTATATTCAGTTTGTCTTTTAAAGTAAGTAGAAAAGACTTTTTCTTCCAACCATGATTATAGCAGATTAGCCTTCCCAACTTAAATAATTATTATACTAAACAAATTATACGAGGCAGCTATTTTCAGACATCAGCCAAGAGGCAGCCTAAGAGTGTAATCCCCGAGAGAGGAAAAAACACATGTGGTAAGGCTCACGACTGTCCTGATTTTCTGGCTGGGAGGCACCTTCAGACTTAGTAGTCTCACTGAGGTAGGGAATCAGAGAATGAAGTTCAGGGTTGCTGCCCTAGCTGGAGTTTACGAGGCAGGGTTATTTGTGGGAAAGGAGCTGTGCAGAACAGGAGCGGTAGAAGTCTCTGGAGGAGTCTCCTTAAGTCATTGGTTGACTAATAAGCTGTACAGGCACAGGGAAAGACTTCACAAAACCTGGCAATAAACAATGCCCGGGAAGCTATGACTTTAACAGAGACCCTAGCAGTCAATTCAGAGATGAAGGAGTTCTGACAAGCAAGAATGGAGAGATTTTCCAGGTACTCAAGAAACATCTCAGAAACTCTATGCCTTAGAAATAAAGCTACTCTCTCGCCTCCCTCTAAGAAAGCTTAAAAAACATGACTGGGAAGGAAAATAAAGCTGATCTGCTAGGAATTGAACTGCCTACCAGTAAAAAACTCAAAAGTCTCTGAAGGAATGCTACAAAATCCAGATATTCAACAACATAATATCCAACATATGTTCAAAAATTACTAGCCATCTAAAGAGAAATGTGACCCATAATCAGGGAGAAAAAAATCAGTTAATAGAAACCAAGCTGGGATGACCTGCATGTTGAAATTAGGAGACAAGAACTTTAGAGCAGCTGTTATAACTATATCCAAGGGCCAAAAAACAAAATATTGTTATAATGAATATGCAGATGAAAAATCTCAGCAGAAAAATGTAAAATATAAAAAGAATCGAATGGAAATTCTAGAATACAAAGTACAAACTTAGAAATGAAAAGATACACTGGAATCAAACCTGCAGACTGTATACCACCAAGAGTGAACCCTATGTAAACTATGGACTGTGGGTGATTATGATGTGTCCATGTAGATTCATCGACTGTAACAACTGGACCACTCTAGTGGAGGATGTTGATAATGGGGGAGGCTATGGGTATGTGGTGGTAGGGGGTATGTAAGAAAATCTCTGCACCTTCCCCTCAATTTTGCTGTGAACCTTAAACTGCTCTAAAACAATAAAGTCTTAATTAAAAAAAATTTAATGGCAAAATGAAAATTTACTGGAAGAAAAATTTAGATTAGAGATGTCAGAAAAGCCGGGGAACTTGAAAACAGATAGGTTGAAATTATTCACTTTGAAGACTAGAGAGAAGAGAGGTTGGAAAAAAAAACAAACTGAACAAAACCTCCATGATCTGTGAGACTGATATTATCAAATTGCCTAACATATATGGGATTGGTACATGTGTGATTCTACATGTGTGTGATTCCTCTCAAAAGGAGCTGAGAATGAAGAAAAAAATGTTTGGAAAAATTATGGCCAAATTTCCCCCAAATTTGAGGAAAATAAGCTTACGTATCCAAGAAGCTTGACAAACAACAAGAAAACCACTCCGAGGTGCATCTCTTTTAACCTCCTAAACAGAGGAAAATTTTGAAAGGCAGAGGGGAAAAATGATCCAGTACATACAAGGGAAAACATCATACAAATGCTGCCTGCCTTTTTGTCAGAAACAACAGAAGCAAGAAGACAATGGAGTGACATCTTTAAAGGACTCAGAAAAAAAATTCTTTTAACCCAGAATTCCATGTCTAGTAAAAACTACCTGCAATGCTGAAGACAAAGACATTTTTCAATTAAAAGAAAAAAAAATTGTTTTGGTGGCAACAGATCTGCACTACAAGAAATGCTAAAGGAAGCTCTTCAGCCAGAAAGGAATTAACACTAGACAGAAATTTGGATTTACAAGAGGGAATGAGGAGTAACAAGAAATAATAAATATGTGGGTAAATATAAAAGATTCTTTTTCCCTTCTCTTACTTTCTTTAAAAGACATATGATGGTTTAAAATAATAATTTTAAGACTGCATTGTGGGGCTTATAACCTATGTAGATATATGTCAACACAGCACAAAAGATGGTTGTGGGCAAGTGGAACTATCCTGCTTCAAGGTTCTTATATTGTTTCTGGATGTGCTACAACATTAACTCTAAGTAGAATGTTACAGGTGAAGGTGTATGTGGTAATTCCTGAAGCAACCACAAAATGACGTCAAGAGGTGCTGTTGAAAAGCCAACAGAGTAATTAAAATAGAACACTAAAAAAAAAAAACAAACAACACAAAAGAGGTCTGTAAAGGAGGAACAGAGTATCAATAAACAAATGGGGCCAATAACAAAATGGTAGACCCACATCCAACCATACCAATAACTGTACTAAATACAAACAGATGAAACACTGTAATTAAAAGTAAAGTACTAGATAAAATAGCAAATTGACTCCTGTCTACACGAGATGTACTTTTAAAATAAAGACAATATGTTGAAAATGAAAGGAAGAAAAATGATATACATGAAAACAGTAAGCAGAAGAAAGGCTGGCTCTACTAATGTCAGACAAAATCCACTTCAAGACAAGAGCTCTACCAGAGTTAATATGGGATATTGCAGTAAGATATGAAGGTCACTTAATCAGGGAAGACATAACAATAATAAATGTATAAGCACCTAATAGTAGACCTGCAAAACAGATGAAGCAAAAAACTCAGAACCAAAAGGAGAAATAACCAAATCCACAACCAAAAGGAAAGATTTTTAATGTCCCACTCTCAGTAGGTAATAAAAAATTAGATAAAAAACTTAATAAGGATATAGAAGATCTAAACAACACTATCAACTACTTGGATTAAATCTGAGAATGCTACACCCAAAACTTGAATAATACTCATAAAATGTCTCAATAAATTTCAAAAGATTACAGTGTATGTTCTCTGACAATAGTGGAGTTAATAATAAGATATCTAGAAAAAACACATATTTTTAGACAACAACCCACTTTTATATTACCCATGAATCAAAGAAGAAATCACAAGGAGAATTAAAAGAAGTATTTTAAAGGTATGATAATGGAAACACAATATATCAGAATGTGTAGAATATAGCTAAAGCTGCTTTTAATGAAATTTATATATGTGCTTATATTACAAAAGAAGAATGGTTTAGAGTCAATGATCTACTTTTTCTACCTTAAGAACTTAAGAAGTTAGAACAAATTGAGCAAATTAAACCCAAAGTAGAAGTAGGGAAATAATAAAGATAAGATTAGAAATCAATGAAATACAAACAGAACTTAAGAAGACAAAATTTCTTCTTTGGAAAGATTAATAAAATTCATAGTTAGTAGGAAAGACCTTAACTGACTAACATACAAAGTGTCTCTTCAAAACTTTTCAGATCCAATGTGTTATGTGATTCAGAATTTTAGATCTTAGAAGGTTTGGTCCTGTAAATATTGTATATTATATAATATTTTCAATGAGGTCTGGGTAGTACCCTATAATCAAACACATTAATATTTCCTAGTGAAATGCATAGATATTCACCTTTAGAAAGATAAATATTATAAATAGGCTCATCACAATTCAGGTCAGGTTTTGTTGGCAAAAAATCCAAAACAAATTGGATTTTAGAGCTTTTTCTTTTAATTTCTGAATTGTAGCATTGCTATTGTGGATTTGTATTAAATTGATTACTCCTTTTTACAGATAGGTCTTTGATGTCCTTGAACATATGAGAGTGCCCCATTACTAAGTCTTAAGGGATGACTTTCTTAGCTAAGATCAAAGGATGAATTTTTCCCCCCTACAGTTGCCATGAGGCTAGAGGATCAGGATACTTAGTATATCCAATGACCTTTATAGTGACCTTTGCCTCCATTTGAAAAAAAGACATTAGACTTCCAGGTAACTGGGCTCTTCTTCACCACCGAGGACAGAAATCTCAGAGAAAGAATATTCTCCCCTAACATGTAATTTTATAGTAAAATAACAAAAATCATCAAATTTCTAAACACACAATAGTAAATAGTGATATACACAACAAAACAGAAAATATCCTTGGAATTTTATAAAACCAGCACTTGTATTTTCCATTTTAAAAGTCCATTTTTGTCAGGCAAATTCCACGCGAAATATATTTTAAGTCAACAATGAAAAAAGTTCATAAATCATACATCTAAAAGTAATTTTATGCCTTATTTAAAATAATCTTAGCAGAAAATTTATTGCCCCGATTAAACATTATCTCTAGCTATAGGGAAATCCAATTGTACAAACCTAATATTTAATTCTCAGGAAGATCATAACAGGAAAAATAGCAACAGAACAGCGTTAATAGTAATGATTGTAAAAATTTCCTCTAAAGCCCATGCAATACTCCTACAGATGCTAATTGGAGCCATGCATGCATTAAATCAGATACATGTACTTACTATTACTGCTACTGCTGTCATTCCTAAGGGAACTGGCTGCAACAGGGGGTAACATAAATGGTTTTGTGACACTGACTCTGGAATCTAAATAGAAAGCAATAATGTGTCAGTGTTGCATGGTGATTTACATAAATTACAGAGTCCTCAAAAGGTGAAGTGCAATATCAGAGTACTTTCCAGGTCTGCTTCCCAAATCTAGATTATTCAGATTTGAGAAGGGGACATTAAGAAGACTGGAGGTGAAGAATAATATAATTGTACATTACTAGCAAATATCAGATAAAAATATGACTATCTCATATATTGTTTACTCATGCACAATAAGTGTTGTTTTGGCTTGAACACCAACAAATCTACAACTATTTGTTTCTTTCATGCCACTGATATTTGCTTTTATATTAGACATACACACCTCTTTCCCTAGCTACACATATATTTGAGTCAAAGGTAGATTCTTACCTATACATATAAGATTCAAACTTGCTTTTTATACTTGTATTAGAAATGCTTATATGTCTTACCTTTTTCAGGACTTGATGTTGAAGACATCACACATTCACTAGTTTTAGAAGCCACCATCTTCAAGTCCTTGAAGGCATCGATGGATTTATTAAAAATTCCAAAGAATTTTTCAGGAGTAAACAGCCTAGGTTCTGGGCTCTTAGATGATTTTTTTACATTCTAGAAGAAGAAAAAAAATAGGATTATATTTTTCAAATAGTCTATAGATTTAACTGATGTCAAGGTAATAGACTATAAATGTGTCCTTGAAAGATTCAAGTGAAACGGACACTTTTAGACAACTGTTTTAACACATATAATTCAAATTGGTACTGCAGGGTAAATGATCCCATCCAGTTCAGTCTGGGGCTCAACTCCGGATAAAAGGAAGAGGGTGGTGGTGAGGGTGAGAAAGGTGAATACAACATCATAACAATGAAATAATCCTAACAACAAATTACAGACACTGTTCTTTAGAGATGCTCATTAAAATTATTACTCCTCATTAAAAAAAAATACCCCTCCATTAATACATGCTCCAAATAGTCAATAATTTAAAAGTCTGACGATAATAAGTACTGGCAAGGACATGGAGCAGAGGGGTCTCTTATAAGTCACTGGCACATTTGATATTGGCACATTTGATATTATCTAGTAAAGTTGGACATGCGCCCATCCTGTGACCCAGAAATTCCACTTCTAGGTAAATACTCTGAGGAAGCTCTTGCACAACTGCACCAAGAGGCATATAAGAAAGTTATTCCCAGCAGTGTTTATAAACCCTTACACCAATAAACAGGAGAGTGGTTTAATAAACAGTGGTGTATTGAATCAATGGAATGCTCTATAAACAGTAAAAAACAAAAAAAATGTCAAAAAAAAACTACAGCTTTATGTGGATATATCTTATAAACATAACGCAGAGTGAAAGAAGAAAGTCTCAAAAGAATAAAAAGAGTATGATTTTCTATAAAATCCTCCAAACAAGTCAAAGCTCTATTTTAGGAATTCATAAATACATGATTATAAATAAAAGCAGGTAATAATAAGAGTTAACACCTATGTAGCACTTACGATGTACTACTCTATGATTAGTAAACGGACATTCTCTGGTATTTGGAATGCTCTTCCAGACATTGCCATTTACTGACCACCTAACTCATCTTTCATGCCCCACTGCGTATGTTATTTCCTTCATGATACCTCGTCTAATATACCCTACTTTTTGTGACCTCTACTTCTTATCAATGCCATTAGCACACTATTTGTACTGATATGATTGACATAAAAAGAGATGTTAACTCTAAGAGATGTGCTCATCTTAAAAATTTTTTAATTAAAAATTTATAAATTAGAAATCTCACAAATATGCCCCCATCCCAGCCATGACCAATCAGCACAGGTTTTAGAGAAGAGTAATAAAAAGCAATCCCAATGAATACAAAGTTACCTCAAATGAGTGTTCTTCCATGCACTCCACAAGGTCATCGACTATTTTCACAAGTTTGTCTATGATAGAGTAATTACTCAAGCCTTCAGAAATATTTGAAAACTTGTCCAGAAGATCAGTCAAGCTGACTGACAATTGTTCCACCATCTCGCTTATCCAACAATGACTAGGCTGTAAGAAATTGAAAGAAAAGAAGATAAAGCACCTATTTTAAGTACAGGTGGATTACCTGTGGATTACCCTTCAAAGCCATCAATGTTTCAGTCATGGACTCCCGGACAAAGGATTTCCTTATATCAGAACAGGTTAGTTCTTACGTTTTGTTTAAGTCATACCTAACATCTCTTTCAAAATTTACAAATGCATAAAGATCAGAGGAAACTGTTGATGGTAAAGATTTTGCTCTTCCATGGAAGTAAAATTAAGACAAGAAGAGCCAAGACAGAGCCCTTGACAAGGTTCAGATACTAATGGAATTTCAAAGAACTTTAGGCCCAGAGGAAACTACAAAAAAATTATTGTGGGAGAGAGTCCTAGTCTTCAAGGAACTTCCAGTCTTTTGGTGAATTGGAAAATGAATCAGTGGATTAATATAGCTTATTTTTCTAAAGACCTTGATAGATTTCAAGGCTTCTTCATAGATGAATTCCCGTGGGTGTGTTTTTTTTTTTTTTTTTTTTTTTTGCGGTACGCGGGCCTCTCACTGTTGTGGCCTCTCCCGTTGCGGAGCACAGGCTCCGGACGCACAGGCTCAGCGGTCATGGCTCATGGGTCCAGCCGCTTTGCGGCATGTGGGATCTTCCTGGACCAGGGCACGAACCCGTGTCCCGTGCATCGGCAGGCGGACTCTCAACCACTGAGCCAGCAGGGAAGCCCCCCGTGCGTGTTTAAAAAAATAAAAAGTAGCCCTGGCAGAATGTGGTCTGAGCGAGAAGCACGTTTGCCTTAGTGGCAGGACCAGCTACATAATTTGTGTGGCCAATGGCAAAATGGAAATGTATTTATTGTTCAAAAACATGTTCAAAAAAATGATTAAGAGTTTCAAGATGGCGACAGCAGAGCATGAAACCAAGCATGGAGCCCCCTGCCCATGAAGCCAGACCTGCCCACTGGTTAGAAGCTCAAGCCTTGGAGTCAGATATAACTGGGTTCAGTTCTGGCTGAGAGACTCCAGACAAGCTACATAAATTCTCTGAACCTCACTTTGCCTCTCTATAGAATGGAAATAATGGAAACAAGGTAGTTTTGAGGAGATGAGGTACATAATTTGAATGTAAGTTTCATGAAGGCAGTATTTTTATAAAACCTTGTTCCCTACAGTGTCTCCTGGGGCCTAGAACAGTGTCTGTCATATGGGAGTTGCTCAGAAACTACTTGCTGAACTGATGTAGGTGTGATTAAAAAATGAATGAGAGGGGCTTACCTGGTGGCGCAGTGGTTAAGAATCCGCCTGCCAATGCAGGGGACACGGGTTCGAGCCCTGGTCCGGGAAGATCCCACTGGCCGCAGAACAACTAAGCCCGGGAGCCACAACTACTGAGCCTGTGCTCTAGAGCCCGTGAGCCACAACTACTGAGCTTGTGTGCCACAACTACTGAAGCCCATGTGCCTAGAGCCTGTGCTCTGCAAGAAGAGAAGCCACCGCAATGAGAAGCCCACACAATGAAGAGTAGCCACCGCTCACGGCAACTAGAGAAAGCCCGCGCACAGCAACGAAGACCCAAAGCAGCCAAAAATAAAAAATAAATTAAAAAATAAAAATGAATGAGAAAAAATACTCCATCATAGGGGTCCATGTTTTTCTGGAAAGGGCTAGATGGTAAATATTTTAGGCTTTCTATGCCAAGAGGCAAAAATCAAGGATATTGTGTAGGCCCATTTATACAAGAGAAAATAAATTTCCACAATTTTTTTTATTACAAAGTTTAAACGGTAATGATTATACTTGAATATAATTTCTTTTGCATAATAATTGAATTTAGGGCTTCCCTGGTGGTGCAGTGGTTAAGAATTCGCCTGGCAATGCAGGGGACATGGGTTCGGGCCCTGGTCCGGGAAGATCCCACATGTCGTGGAGTAACTAAGCCCGTGCACCACAACTACTGAGCCTGAGCTCTAGAGCCTGTGATCCACAACTACTGAAGCCTGCGTGCCTAGAGCCCGTGCTCCGCAACAAGAGAAGCCACCACAATGAGAAGCCTGCGCACTGCAACAAAGAGTAGCCCCCACTCTCAGCAACTAGAGAAAACCCTTTTTGCATGCAGCAGTGAAGACCCAGTGCAGCCAAAAATTAAATAAATGAATAAATAAAGTTAAAAAAATTTTTAATTTCTTTTGTAATACAGGTCTACCAGTAAAAAGAATGGAATGCTTTATTTTGGGTCAACATTTTGCTTGGGGTTAAAAGCTTGGGGTTACAGTCTACTGTAATGTTTATCTGTAAAAAACAAACTCAGCTGCCTGTCCATATAAAAGTAGGCAGAAGACTGGATCTGGCCTATAGGGTATAGTTTGCCAACCCCTGCTATAAATGGCTGTGGATCAATAAAGGTTTAGATTATTAGGAAAAACTTCTTAGTATGTTAAAATGGATTATAATTTTTTAAAATTAATGTGACATCACTTAAAATATAATCATTGGTCATATATTCACATACTTGGTATACTGTAACGTTATCTTCTCTCTTATAAAGATCTTTAAAGTAAAGGTCCTGATTTATTTTTTTAGCTCTGTTAAAATGTTATACTGAGAAAAATAAGATAATTATTGGCAGAGATAAAATGGTCTTGGCTTATTAAGATCCTAAATAATTTAAAATGACTCCTATTGTAATAAAAATGTTGTAATCAGAGAGAGTAACTGATACCATGTAAAACGAATAAAACCACTAAACTTTATTTCTTTACCTACCAGCAGAATATCTCTGTGGGGGAAGGTCGAGTAATTCATGTATTCTAAATTATACAAGAGGGCCATTTTACATTTATTTAAAGAACAGTTTTAATTAATATGATTCAGCTGAAAGGGAAACTGGCTTATCTACAGATAGGTAAGCTGCAATTTCTGGAAGCATTAAATGCCATTCAAAACTTTTAGGGAGTGTTGGCTCTGGCTTCAGATAAGTAGAATAAACAAACCCCTAAATGGGAATTAGTTCAATTAGGCCATTTCATTTGACACATCAACCAAGTTCTCAAAGACTGTGTTTCCAAAACATGTTGAGAATGAACTCTTTGTTTTGTAAAATTAACGCTTATCTCAAGCATATGCAAGTTCATATTTGCATCGTTAACAAGGCTCTTTACAAGCTGTCAGTCTTTCTTTTGGGGCTGACTGCTCTCCAAGTTTCCGCCTGTTTAGACAGTGATAATTCCCTTTAGATAGTCAGCCCTATCAGCAAGGGGCAGATTTCCTAGGATATAGGAAAGAGCACATTCTGTAAATACTGCCTTAATAGTACTTATTCGGTAGAACAGCCTTCACCAATTCGTTCATTCCGTTGAAATTGTGCAAATTTTTCCATGGCAAGCAGATCTCATGTATTAATCTTTTCAAACTCTGTCCTTGCTCCACTTTGTGAATAAGCTTGCCTGTCCTCTCAGATCCTCTGATGTGTAGGAACCAAAATCAAATTCCCTTGTTCTGAACTAAGGTACTCCTTTTGTTTCTGTGGTCTTTGCCTTAAATGAACAGGTTGGTTTTTTTGTTGCTGTTGTTTCTTTTTGGTTTTGTTTTTTGTTGCTTTTTTGTGGTTAAAGCAGAAAAGAGTTTGTTTGTATGTTTCTTATTTTTAACTGGGAACTCGGGGGTGCTTACTGCCACTTCTGTTTGTCTCTATTTTCAAATGAACTCTATGTTTACATTCCATATTCAAGTTCTTATTTAACTATGACTACTCGCCCCATGGCCACCCACCCTTGTTTTCACATACCTAATCAACAGTCCAAGCAATCAACTTTTCCCAGTAACATTTTCAAACCTAAACCTCTAATTTCTTAGTTAAATCCTGCCTAGCCCAATATCTGCCCTTTTAGAAGGACATTGAGTCAATGTCCAATTGACTCAAAAAAACGGAGTCAATTTTTATGAAAAATTCGTTGATATTTGATATAAACTTCTGGACTACACTGCTGAAAAATATATTTCTAAACGTCTTTAACTGTATATCATTCATTATTCATTCTTGGAAAAGACTAATCCAAAGTTCTTTCTTGTCACTAAATTTGTTTAAACAGTTATATTTTAGCTTTTAAAGATTATTGGATTTATTAAAGATAAAATTGAGGTAAACAATATTAAATATTAGCCAGTTTTAACTCGTCTGCCTGCAAGAAAGGAAACCAGTTTTGACAAGAATATCAAGCAGTTTCGCATTTTCTTTTTAATTAAATATAGTCAGTGATTTGCAGAGAGAACAAAACTCAGTGAACTAAATATTTCATTTCTGAGATGATAGGAAGTCTCTCTGTTTTTCATCTCTTCCAAGATTATGATTAGGAAATAGATAATTAAAAGTTTGAGGGTCACAAATTTAATTTTTTTCCTTTACCTTAATAACAGGCATTATTGTCACTCTTTATCTTTCAGAGACCATTTTAAATAAATAGTTTTATATAAATATTAACTCAACATATATCAGAAGAATGTAAGATATACATAATGTTCTTTATTTCACTAGAAGAATGTGAAGAATTAATAAAGTTGATAAAGTCACCCAGGATGTCAAAGAGGTGATGTAAGGAGTACCTTTCAAATTCCTGAAGTACACATAATTTAATGTTTTATTCATCCATATACATACAAAAAGAAATACAGTTTTTGCTTTGAAAAACTCCAAACTCCTTAACTCCATACTCTTAATTTCTTACCTTCTTTCTTGGTAGCCTCTGTCTTACATTTTCTGGGTCAATTATAGCAGCTCTATTTAGGACTACTGGAGCAACACATGCTTTCTATTCATCTTTGTATGTGTGTGTGTATATATATATATACATACATATATATATATACATACATATATATATATATACACACACACATATAACATGTATCATTCTAGAATGCTAACTGAATCAATGATATTGACTCATTGTCCTTGACCTGCTAGCATGCCACCACAGAAGATCTGGGTAAAAACTGTGAACTTCCTAAGGGATTTTAAAATACCATAAGCACCAAATTAATGATTTAACAATTAAAGATATAAAAACTACTACAATTGAAAGCATTCTAAACATAACCAGGAATATGACCGCTTCCAAAAACCAACAATGAAAATTTAAAATAGATGATATATGAATTTCATAAGATGTATGACATAATACCTCTGTGGACCCAGAACTGGTAAATTTGAGTCACTGGCCGAAATAAAAACATCCTGGGGACTTGCTAAATCTGGCCTGCTTCCTCATCTCCATCCCCTGCTTCATTTAAGAAACTGTTCCAGTTTAATAGTAGAAAACATTTGACACACTCTTCCACATCAGTCTTAGATGAAGAGAGAGTCTCTAAGAGCAGTCACCATAAGCCTTTTGGAATTAAAATCTGAAAGTGGACAATACATACTCTAACATTTCTTCATGGATGCACTTGGCACTCCTTTTCCATTTGGTAACTGTCTTAGATACGTGTCTGCTTCCTTAGTGGGCCTCATGTAGTTGTCTGCACTGTGAGGGATTTCTCCACAACGGAGCTGGGGTAAAATATCCATTAGAGACTCAGAGGGAGGAAAGGCCTGGCTCATAAGCTACGAGGCTTCTGAGGAATAGTCACAGTCAGTCTTCACCCCATCTTCTAATCCAACCAATCTAATTACGAGGATTACCACCCAGTTTGATTGCTTTTGTTTTGTTTTCTTTAATGAGCGTCAACCCTCAATCTTGCCAGAATTAGAGAATTAGAGGTATGGATGCCCAGGGTACAAAAGCATTCCCTTCTTTCCTCTTGTGCTTCTAGCATTTACCTCCTGGCTGGGCAGACAAAAGAATCTAGAGCCATGCCACTGGAATCACAATGGTTTAGATCTGGAAGAAATGCTGAAGACCATCTGGTCCAGTCCCACCAATTTCATAAATGAGAAAACCAAGGCCTAAAGCAGTGAAGTTGCTTGCCAAGATTACACAACAAACTTAAATATTAGAAACCAAGACTCCCAAGCACTCGTCTAGTTCTTTTTATCAGTGAATACAGTCAAAGCACATACAGCTGCAGTATTTTCTTCTGCTGGGTTCTTCATGACTCATGTGGTCTCACATCTGGACAAGGCACACGGGTCCTTAACCTCAATTAAGAGATTTCTTAAGAACTGGAAATGGCTCTGTCTCATTTCAATGAACCCAGAGCTACACTACGGAAAGCAGATTTCTCCCAGCAATCGTTGCAACCAAAGAGCAAAGGCTAATAGCCTTTAGCGAACTCTCTCTGGATTTTACTTTTAGGCCTAGAAAGCTGACACTCCCTGCCACTATCAAACATTCCACGGGCAGGCAGATTTAAAACATTCCTACAATAACACTTTGTAAAATATTGTGCGCTCACATTACTACTGTAGAGTCTCCAAAATCTTAACTCCCTTTTAGATGAGCTGGGTTTTGTCATTTATTTTAGTCTTCTGTCTAAACAATTAATTTGGGTTTTCAGTGTTTACTGTAGACATCTAACTTTGCATTTTCTTGTTTGAATTAAAGTGATGTAGAAACCTCAATCTGATTAAGATGGTAATCAGTCCAAACACTATAAATATGTGATGTTTCCCGGGGCAGGCCTATAAATGGCCTCTGAACCAGACACAAAATAGCACCATGAGGAAGGATCAGCGTCGGGAGGTGAGGGCAGCAATGATGAACTAGAGGCTGTGTCTAATTCTAACTCGGTTAACACACTTCGTGATTTTAGGCAAGTCATTTATTCAGAACTTCAGTTTCTCTATAAAATACAGGGGTCTGTCTAATCTGTGCTAGCTGATAGGGGGTCCGTTAGCCACCTTCAGCTACTTATCACTCAAAATGTGGCCAGTGTGACTGAGGAACTAAAATATTACTTTTGCTTAACTAATTCAGTCTGTTGAAAGTTAAAAAATCAATACTTGATTTGGTGACTGGAAAACTTTTAAGTATGTTTGGAAAAGCTTAGGTATGGGAATATGCATTTTCAACTGTAAACTTTATAAAAAGCTAAATGAATAAATATTTCTGATGAAAATTAATGTCTAACTGGAGTGTACTGTAGGTATGAAATACACAGTGGATTCTGAATAAATATAAAAAAATGAAAACTATCCCACTGATAATTTTATATTGATTGTAAGGTACAATGATAACACTGAATATATTGGACTAAATAAAATTTAATATCCTTAATTTTTCCTGTTCCTTTCTATTTTTTTAAATGTAGCTACCGGACAATTTAACATTACATATGCGGCTTCTATCAGATAGTAATGGTCTAGATGTTCTGAAAGTATCTTAATATAATCACTCATTTATTAAGATGGGCCCTGTACTTTGAGAATACAAAAGAGCCACTTAAAAATCGTATTTAATCTTATATTTTATTCATTTACCTAACATTTTACACTTACTCCTTTGAAATACGTACTCTATTATATGAGAGATGGAAGTAGTTAAGTACAGTGTCTACTTGACTGACGTCTATTTCTATAGGGAGCACATCAAATCATAGGGGTGGATTCTGAGGATCCACACTTACAAATAGTGAACTTGCCCTGTGGCCACAGCTGACTGAACAATAGTGCCCTCCTGAGCCAGATGGGTCAATCAGAAAGTCCCTCCCCAAAACTGGTAGTAATGATAGGAACTGACAACGAGTCTCTGAGCAGGGTCAAAACCAATATGTAAATGTGGGAGCTCTGGGGCAGCGATATGCCCCCCAGGTGACTGGAACAGAGAAAAATTCTGCACAGGCAAAACAGAATGAGGCAGAGCTGCAGAGAAGGGGAAAGGAAAACCTGGTAGCTTTCCAATCCTGGCTCCCGTCCCTTCATGAGGCCTGGCTGCATCCCTATCCTTGACTGGAATGCTATTCTTCAGTCTCCTTAAAATAATGGGACTTTTTTGTTTTGTTTTGTTTTGTTGGTAAAGCTTGAGTTCATTACTGTTAGTGAGAACCAAAGGAATATAAACAAATGAGATGGGTTCCTCAAGATTTGGAAATCACGCATTTTTTGCCAACAGTTAAATGTTTACTGGTAAGTAGTTTTTGAGTAGCTACTACCTGCTTAAATGGTAAGGAAATACAAAGGAGTAAAAGATTTGATCCCTAATCTTTAGATAAATACAGCAAAAAGAGAAAATATAACAACAAAATAATTGTGATGACATAGGACAATCATTGTACGTATACTATATCTTGGGTTTTTCATATCTTAATTATTTCTCACAACAGTACTTTGAGACAAGTCCATAACGCATACGATTTTAAACAGCTATGTAAGCAATATATGATCAAGTACCCCAAATGATTTGTTTCTGGACAAATTCTATAGAAATTCAGAGATAATAAACTAAAAGGTAAGGTCCACAGAGCAGATACCACATCAGTGTTGCTGACTACTTGTCCCCCACAAGCACCAAGGAGAAGCACAAAATAGGGGTGATGTCAATTTTTAGTGGCCAAATGATATGGGGAAGAGAGCATGGTCTGGAACACTAGGAAATGGTCTTATGAGAAAGAGGGATCTTAAGTTGACCTTGGAGGCGGATGACCACTAAGATGCTTTTAGCCCCAGGGTATTGTGTAATTCTGTGGGTAGAATTTGGATGAGAGGATGGGAGAAAAGAACATTCCTAGCAAAGGGAAGTAGTACTAGGCAGCCTTGGAATTGAGAATAAGCAAGGTGATTCTAGGAGGCAGGGATGCATCTGGCTGGAGGGGCGAGTCTGTGTTGGGGAAGAACGGGTATTAAGATGAAGTGGTTTTGGTGGGGCAAGATTAGGGAAGGTCAAGAACATCAGATTCAGGAATTTGGCTTTCAGCCTTCAATTGCTGAGAACAATGAGAAGGTAGCGTAACAGAAGGCTCGCGGAAACCATGATTCCTCAGAATTGCATGATACAGCTCTTAGACCTAAGAGTTTTTACAAAACGCACACATATCTAAAAGAAGATAACAGTATGACATTGAGGTGCAGATAATGTGTGATGAGTTACAGTTATTCGCCTCATCATCAAAATCTTGTAGATTCTATTCAATTGGTGCCTCGGGGAAATTACAAGTGATTACATGTTAGGGCACTTTCCTCCTTCCTTCCTTCTTCATTTTCTTTCAGCAGATAATTTATTAAGTGCCTATCATATGTTGGACACTGAGGATAGAAGAGCAAAATTATACAATGCCTGCCCTCAGGAAGTTTACAGGTGAATAGAAGATTATCAACTAAATTCCACAAATAAACGAAAGCACTTCTACTCTGAGGAGTGCTATGAAAAGAGTTTCTAATAGGAGGATATGGCTTCCTCAAGGAGAGGGAAGGCTTCCTTAAAGAAGTGAAATTGAAAATGAAAGAGTCAGACAAATAAATGCTGGAGAGGGTGTGGAGAAAAGGGAACCCTCTTACACTCTTGGTGGGAGTGTAAGTTGGTGCAGCCTCTAGGGAGAACAGCATGGAGGTTCCTCAGAAAACTAAAAATAGAGCTACCATAGGATCCAGCAATCCCACTCCTAGGCATATACCCAGACAAAACTACAAGTCCAAAAGATACATGCACCCCTATGTTTAGAGCAGCACTATATACAATAGCCAAGACATGGAAACAACCTAAATGTCCATCGACAGATGAATAGATGAAGAAGAAGTGGTACGTATATACAATGGAATATTACTCAGCCAGAAAAAGGAATGAAATAATGCCATTTGCAGCAACATGGATACAGCTAGAGATTATCACACTAAGTGATTAAGTCAGAAAGAGAAAGACAAATACCATATGATATCCTTATATGTGGCATCTAAAATATGGCACAAATGAACCTATCTAGAAAACAGAAACAGACTCACAGACATAGAGATCAGACTTGTGGTTGCCAAGGGGGAGGGGGGGAAGGAATTTGGGGTTGGTAGATGCAAACTATTACATTTAGAACGGATAAACAATAATGTTCTACTGTATAGCACAGGGAACTATATCCAGTCTCCTGGGATAAACCATGGAATGGAAAAGAATATGAAAAAAAAGAATGTCTATATGTGTATAACTGAGTCACTTTGCTGTACAGCAGAGATTGGCACAACGTCGTAAATCAACTATACTTCAATTAAAAAAGAAAACCATAGAAGGAAGAAAAAAAAGAAAATGAAAGATTCAGGAGTTACCTAAACAAAAGGATTGACCAGCACTCTAGGTACAGAGAAAGGCATGCAGGAAAGAAACAGTGGCATCAAGGAACATGTGAGGTTGAGGGACTGAACAAGAATTTGGAAAGGTGCCAGATCACGAGAACCTTGGAGGCCTTGTTTAAGGAGCTCCTTTTCCTAAGAACAACCATTCAAAGCTTATGAAGAGGAGGGGTAAAATGACCAAGTGTATTTGTTTTGTTTTGTTTTTTAAAGAAGAACCACCCTGTCTTCTAAAGAAGAGTTGAAACCTCACATAATAAATCCTGGAATGGCGAGGGAGATGAGAAGATCCCAGAGGGAGCAAACCAGGCAAAAGAAGGTGGGGACAGTTGAGATAGTAAAATTGTGCAGGAAGGGTGCTACAGAGGGAAGATGGCTGGGAGGCATACTGTTAGAATAACATTATGTATGGCCGATGGCTTATTTGTTTAACCTTGTTTTTAAAAGAGTAATGATTAAAAACTGACAAGACAGTAAAGACTGGTTCAGGTAAAAATCATCAATAGATGCTAAATCCACGAGAGAAATTTTGATGAAGAACTGTACATGGTCTTCAAGTGTCTCCCCAAAGATCGCTTCTTAGTTGTTAATGAGTAAATACACAGAAATGGTGGAACACCTGAACCAGGAGATCAAAACATGCAGCAAGAGAAGATGGACATTGTGTGCCTTTGGATGTGATAACCTGAGGACACGTCATCACTTAATGTAGCATCACGGCTTGGAATGCTTATTCTGAATATAATCATTAAAAAACATCAATTGTTTCAAAGAGAAATATTTTATTGAAAGGGGAGGGCTGTATAACTCAAAAATTTCATTGTCATAAAGACAAAGAAAGGCTGGGAAGTCTTAAAGTAAGATCAAAGAGACACGATGCATTAGTTTCCATGAACTTAGTGGGCTTAAAACAGCACAAATTTATTATTTTATAGCTCTTGAGGTCAAAGTCCAAAATGGGTCTTCCTAGGCTCAAATCAAGGTGATCACAGGGGCTGTGTTTCTTCTAGTGGCTCTACAGAAGAATCCCTTTCCTCGCCTTTTCTAGCTTTTAGAGATCTCCTGCATTCCTTGGCTTGTGGCCCCTTCATCTTCACAGCCAGTAGTGTAACATCTTCTCTCTGGTCCCTAAACTCCTGCCTCCCTCTCATAAGGATTCATGTGATCAGACTGGGCCCACCTGGATACTCCAGAATACTCTCCCCATCCCCCAATCCTTAATTACATCTGCAAAGACCCTTCTGCCATGGAAGGTAATATAGTCACAGCATGAGACATCTTTGGGGAACCATTATTCTGCCGATCATGGATGATATTAAAATGCAAATCATGATCCTAGATTAGATCTTGTACTAGAGGGAAAAAAATGCAAAAAAAAAATTGACAAAATTGAAATACAGCCAATAGATTGAAGTATTTTAGTTACTGCTAAATTTATTGAAGCGGACAACCATACTGTGGTTATGTAAGAGAAAATCCTTAGGAAACACACACTGAAGTATTTTAGGGGTTAAACAGCCATTTTGTATACAACTTACTCAACGGGTTTAGAAAAATAACACATGTGCACACAGAAAGCAAGCATTTAGTAAAGCAAATGAGGCAAAATGTTAAAAATAGATGAATCTGTATTAAAAGGTATATGGGTGTTCTTTAAATATTCTTACAACTTTTCTGGAAATTTGAAAGTATTTTCAAATAAAAAGTTAGAAGAAAACTGATAGATATGTAATTTAACTAAAAAGGGATGAATTTTTTTACTCAAATACCACAAGCAACTCATAGTTTATATCATTTTAGAGGGGTCAGAATGACAGCAGATGTGTGGCCCAAATTCAGCAACTCAGCTTTTGTTCTTTCTATAATAACATTACTAGTAAGTGGAAAGGGTCAGAAACGTCTAGGATTTTTTAGTTTAGGAACTTAAAGGAAATCCTAACAGTCTGACAGTATTATAGTTTCAAAGAGTTTAAAATAAAATTGGTAATTATTGTTAGATTTAAATACCAACCAGTGGATCACACCCTGCTATTTGTGAGAGACAATCTGCTGGGTAATTTTCTTAAAAGACCCTTAGAAAAGTAACCTCCCCTTTTCAGGAGTATTTAGCTTATTTTTAAAACAAAAGCAAAAAATAAAGTGTATTCTACCCTATTGCTTTCTTCTGCCTAGTGCCTCTGGAAGAATTTTACTGCTCTGGCCCCAGAGAATCTTTCTGGTACCCATACTGGCTCCCACTCTACCCTCTGTTGTTTAAAGACAAAAGATACAGCAGCTGGGGCTCTGACCACTGACAAATAATCAGGGGCCTCTCCACTGGGAAACTCCTCTGGTCTTGGCAGAAACTAACATTTTAAAATGAAGGTAAAACAAAGCGTAAGACCCCCTATTTCTACCCAAAGGCCTATGCACGGGCTTGTTTTTCTCGCCAACGGCGGTAGCCAAGAACAGAGTTTCTCCAGTTGTGCCAGGACAGTGTGCCAAGACCAAATAATAGCGGACTTTTCTCAATTACAGGAACAAGAAAAAAAAATAGGTGGCAATGAATCAGCTTTATTTTTACAAGTTTAGCTCTTGTTATCAATAACCGATACTGAAATCTATGATTTAGCACAATCTATGATTTATACCAGCACAAAATAATCTATTTCGCTATTTTCAGTTTAACATTGTTTTTCAAAGAGTTGCATGATTTCTTTGAGAGAGCTTGGCAATCCCAGGCCTAAGTGCTTCTATAGTCAGGAGCAGGGTGCATCTTTATTACTTAGATGCTTCACTTAGAACACTTTTCCTTGCTATTATAATTATTTAGATACCCACATTTAGGGTTAGGAGTCAGATGACCTAGGGTTTCTTTTTAAGGCTCTATCACTTTCTAGTTGTTTAACTTTGGGCAAAATTCTTCTGGGTTGTAAAGCTCAGGGTGTCATTTGTAAAATAGGAATCACAGTAGCTATCCTGCTTTCCTCGCAGGGTTTTTCTGATAATCCAAGGAGATTAAAAACATGAAATCATTCTGAGAATAGAAAAGCATTATGAAAAGGCCAGCTACTCCCCCTGCCCATTATTATTAAAGTTTTTGAACATAAGGCTAATTGATGTATATTTGTTTCTTAAAGTGTCTCATAAAGTGCTAGCTCCGTAGTGTTTCCTAAACGGACACTTGTTGAGTGAGTAAGCAAATGATTAAGTTTCAGGCGGCTATAATGTTACATTATTATTTCCAGAGAACTCTCCTAATTCAATAGGACAGACATTGACCTAGACTTGCTAGGTCAACAAAGAGGATAACTTGTTCAACAAGAAGGTACGTGTTCTAAGGAATTCTAAGGAACGTAGTAGATAGTAAATATTTTAGCATAAACTAATGAAAAGAAATACGCCTTTCAAGAGAATGCTCTTGAAATCACAACCTTATAGTCTTTGAAAGACGTTTTAAACACAGCACTGAGTGGCGTGCTTAACATACTTGAACTGGTAATAATTTTGATGGACTCGTCCACAGAAAGGACTCAAAGTTTAAGACAACTTGCACAAAGTCGATGTGTAATAAGTATTTTTGTTAAGTTATGGAAAGATGTCAAGTTGCAGAGCAGAGAGTAACCCAAATGATTTTAAATTAACTCAAAGGAACAATACAGTAGTTAAAATGAATCAACGTGGAACATGTTATACGTCAAAGGCATGTTGCAAAATATAAGCAAGTTGCAAAGTGATACATGCAGTATAATGGCATTAACATAAAATATGCAAAAAATTGGTATCTGATGAATGGATGTACAGTTTGCAATCAAAGTATTAGAGCAGGGCTACTGTGGGCTGTTGCACTCAACACAGCTCCAAGGGGGTGGTATCTTCAGGTCAAGCCTTGAAAACATGCATTGGAATGAAAAATTCCAGCTCAGAATACTTATTCCTAAGAGACAAAGTGAGCACTAATGGGTATAGGAAAGGGGCATATATGGGGCTTTAGTTATATTTATCATAATTCAATATTAAAAAATACATTTGAAGCAAATACTGCACAATGGTACCATTTGACAAGCTACGTGATGAGTACACAGGCATTACATTATTCCCTATGCTCGAAATATTTCTTTATGTATGAATACTGATACTATGTAATGAGAAAAACAAAATTGCTTACAGTAATAAAGGAGTACCTATAATCATAGCCACGTATTTTTATTGTAAGGTTTTAAGAATCAATCACATTGCAAATAAATTCAGAGATAAAACATTTGTGTTCTCAAATAGGAGACTTATATAGGACCTTTTCAGGTATGAAAATAATTGACATAATTTTACACTCAAGCCTTCTTTGGGGGAAGATTGAAGGAAAGAGAGAAATCAGTGGCTAGCTCTAAGGAAGGTGATCTTATTTACTTTGGGAGTACAGGTGTAAGACACATGTGCTGAAATGCTCATCCAAAACTAAAGTTTAGCAGTTGCCTGAGGAAAAAAAATATGTAAGTCAAATTCCAAAGATACCTTCTTCAAATTCTGACAATTAGCAAACTCCTAAATGGCAGATAATTTCCTATCTCAATATGAATGATCCCATCTCTTTTGTCAGCTACCAAAATGAAACCCAGAAATGTACAGTTTACATACCAAAACGTCCATCCCGGGGACATATTTGAGGGTTATCTTATAGTCTTTTGGAAGATTTGCCACCTACAGAGACCAAAAAAAAAAAAAAAAAAAAAAGGAAAAAAATATCTGTAAGAAAATCCATACATATCAGTCATATTGTTTTTAGTGGTTTGGAGAAAAACACCTACAAACCTATTATGCTTCTAGTTACTACTGAATTTCAGTATTTACATATATAGTGATTTTTCATTCTTGATTTCCCTTTGCAATCAAAGGCACTCTCCAGAAATAAAGTGATAATACAAATCTTTTTTCCTCCAAATTCAGCTATGGGTGGCTAAGTATAATCTACTGAGTTTTGGAAACATGATTTGAATTTCAATTTCCATCTGTGGTCTTGGAATTTCCCTCTAGGATTATATTCCTATTTGTTCCTCCAAAGGATCAGTAACACAGTACATTTTTCTTGTAAGTGGTTTACCAAGTGATATATAAACATCACCAGGGAATCTGTAGAAACGCAGTCGCGGGCCACACCAGACCTACTGAATCTCATGTAACAAGTCCTCCAGGTGACTCTGATGTACGCTTAAGTTGGAGAACTACTGTTCTACGTTGATCCTAGAAAAAAATGTCTGCAAAATTTCAAAAGATCAATGATACTTATGAGTGGCAAATGCTTTATCACTTAATTAATTTAGAAAGATTCAGTTCTGTGATATAACTTAATCCACTTAGCTGGTGCTGAACATTTGAGCTGCCTCAAGTGTTTACCTAGCTTCTTTTAAAGGCTTTCAAAGACTATCTAACCCATTTCCACCAGTCACTGTGGCATAAGTTGAACAAGCACCTGATTTAGAACCAGGGAATTTGGAACAAATCTAAACTGTACTTTGGTTTCTCTCATCTGTAAAGTGGAGATAAAAGTACCCATGTCTGAGAGTCAATTTATGAGCTGAGATGAGTGAATGTGCCAATCAATCCATATTCTTCACCGAGAGCTATACTGGCAACTGACTTCCAAGGCACACATCCTGGTAACTTACAGAGTTCTAGGTTCACTTGTCTCCTTTTCTACATATAGTACCACCTCTTACATCTCACCCTTCTAGCACAGATAAAATTTCCATCTGTATCATATGGCCCGTTTATAATATGTATAAACTGACTTAGCCCATTGAGTCTTAAAATAATATACAATGTAAAAAAAGTGGTTTTGCTTTATTATATCCTCAATGGGTCTACCTTGCCTTGGTGGACTCATTTTCCCCTTTACCCTGTCTCTAAAATCATTACTATTCCCCATAGTAAGCTGGGGTGTTGTGCATGTTTGCCAGACTAGGTCGTCTCTGACAAGTCTCCCAGAACACAATCCATATGGTTTCTTCTTGGCTTTGCCAATAGCTTCTGGAATCAGAACAATTTGGTGAGAAAAGAATCTAGTTAAAGGCATAAGCAGTCAGAGGGGAGCCAAGGAAGTAGATGATCCCACTGTGCACGCTACCATTCTACTTCCAATGGTACCATCTCCCACTCATCTCAGCCTCCAGCCTAACACTTACCAAATATTTATGATGTGCTGGCACTGTGCTTATCAAGGGCTTATGTTGCATGATCACATCCAAGCCTCAGAATCCCTTTCACATACTATCTCTATTTAATGAATGAAGAACTTAAGGCTCAAAGAGGTCAAGAAACTTGACTAAGGTCACACGATTACTACGTGTTAAGTCTGGACTAGAACTCAGGTCTCTGACAGCAGAGCCTCCCTTGCCTCTTAGCTCAACTACATATTTTCATCTATCTACTCTCTGCACACTTGTCCTAGATATTTTCCACTTGTGAGGCTCACCATCAACCCTCCTCATGCCACCCCCAATAAAACAGTAAAGTCTGGGCTTCCCTGGTGGCGCAGTGGTTGAGAGTCCGCCTGCCGATACAGGGGACACGGGTTCGTGCCCCGGTCCGGGAGGATCCCACATGCCGCCGAGCGGCTGGGCCCGGGGGCCGTGGCCGCTGGGCCTGCGCATCCGGAGCCTGTGCTCCTCAACGGGAGGGGCCACAACAGTGAGAGGCCCGCGTACCGGACTTTGTTATTTTATGTAAGCCCCAGTGGAAGACATAGCTGACCTAAAAGCTGGAATCAGAACGAGCAGCAACATTCTGTTTTGTTATGAACCAACCGTGTAAATGAAAGTCATTCCAGATGGAGAAACATGGCAAGAAGTGGCAGGTGTTCTGAACACAAGCTGCTTGACAACCTAGCCGTCCTTAAGCACAACTAACATTATCAGAAAATAAATATAGAATTCACCGAACTGGTATTCAGATAACTTAGGATCTGAGTATGTACCGAAAGGGCAGAAAAAATGTAAGCGATATGCTGGCCAATTTTATTAGTAATCTATACGTAAAACTTGGTGCAAAGAAACCTTACAAGAAGTTCTCTGACCCGCACACTGAAATCTCCACACCTTACCACTTGGGGGGTATATAATAATAATTTCTGCATTAAACTGATTTACTGATATTTAATTTCTGGTAGAACTGAAAAGTAATACTATTTTTGAAAAATGCTTTACAGTCTAAGTTTTCATACACAGTCTCTATCACGACCCCAGAGATATGTGTTATTAAGCCTATTTCACAGAAGAAAACACAGAGAGGTTAACTGGCATCCCAAGGTCACAGTCATCAGGAGTACCTACTGGAGGTAAGGATACAAATCTTGGTGCTGTGCGCTGGTCTCAGCACAGTTATCTACAGATCAGTCTCCGCATTATTACTTTCTTGGCTTGCATTGGTTTGTTTCCAATTACATTTGGAAGAGAAATTAGGAAGTCAAGTTGTATATTTTTATGGCTGCTTCATGAATTATTATATTACTTTCCAAGCATTTATAGTATGTTAAATAGCATTCAGAAAGCACAGATAACCTTGTGATAAATTCGGTTTCTCTTATGTATATTGAGCACTGTGGAAATTTGATAAGAGTAGAGGGAGCCTTTGACCTAGAACTAGGAAGATAAGCTGTTCCTTCGAGCCAGTTAGTTTGATGTAGGCCTCACAGCACAGGTCCTGGGGACACACTGCTCAGGATGGATCCATGTCCTGCCACGTGCTAACTCAGAGATCTTAGGCAAACTACTTAATCTTCTTTAGCCTCAATTTCCACATGTGTAAAATGGGAATCATAGAATTGAGCTAGTGGATTTATTAAGACTAAACAAGGATTATATAACTTGTTTAAAATACTTAGTGCTTGAGCGTGGTGTGTGAATGAGTATGAGTATTTATTATTAATTGCAAGGGAGTGGGACATTCTAGGTATAGGGTTATATGCAAAGACAAAGACATGGGAGACCAGGGACAGATCATTCAGGCTCTAGCAGGTAGGAGGTAAGAAATACCCCGGGAAAGCCATTATTAGTGAGGGACCTAAATGTCGGGCCAAGGAGGCCAAGAGGGAGGCAGTGAGGTTCAGCGCGACCAGTTCCAGTGGAACAAGTTCCAGCGGGACCAGTGAAACCTCTGCTCCTCGTCTGTAAGATGAAGAGGGTGAAGTAGATAACTATGAAAAATTCAGTCTGATTTACCTTTCTCATGGAATTAAGCAGTGGTGCTACACTGCAGGTGTTTAAGCCGGAAGGGAACATGACCGTCAATTTAGGAAGGTGAGTCTGGAGGGATGGATTGGAGCAAGGAGAGAATAGAGACTGGGGGCAGTTTAGAACACCATTAGGAAAGTACTGAATATGTATTAAATATTTATACAGAGACCGTACGCTGAAAAAGCAGAGACGTGGTTTAGATTCCAGGGAAGCATACTGTTGGTAGGGTGAAATGGATACATAACCAAGGCTACAGATTTTGAAAGAACCAATCTATTCTCGTAAAATATGTTCAGGGCAAAAAATAAAATAAAATAGAACCTAACTGGTGGAAAATTTACCAAAGGTCCAATTATTCCAAAGGTCCAATGAACTTTGTGGTGTGGAGTGTGAGGATGTAAGTACTGTGCCAGATCATTAAATGCATAAAACTGCAAAAACAAGTCACTTTGTGATGGGCTCACTCTACTACTAGATGGGCCCATTTGCTATCTTTTTTTGGATGTCTTAAGGACTGACCATACTCAGTGACATGAGGAGGTAAAATGCATACGAGAATGGCATGTAGAAATGCTGGAAACTCAGCCAAGAAAAAGTCTTTGCAAGCCAAACAGGCACTGGCTGCCTACCATACGCTGCAGGTATTTGGACTCAGGAGAAAAAGAACTCAAAGTCAGAACATTTAACTCCCTCTCTAGATCACTTATCTAAAATCTTTGGATTTCATGATTCAAATATCATTGAGGTCTCTAAGTCTCATGAAATCAGTGGCTTCTTGGACATCTTTAGTGAGACACACTTGTCTCAGTTGTTTCTCCCAAGTTCTAGATAAGAATCAAAATGCAGCAGTAATAACTCATGATTCCCTTGACACTACATAAAATGTTGCACATATGTGAACCTTTCTGAGGAAAGAGTCCAGTTTTCAGAGTGCTGGGAGACCCAGAGAAGTTTAAGAATCACTGCTGTAGAGCAAAAAACCTAACCTTCTACGCTTATATTTTAAATATCCCAGTTCACTCCTGCAGCAGCTTACTGTAATGCTGGTTGTTCAGTCTTCAGAAATAACACAGGACAAAGATTTTTGCCTTTAAAAAATATATGTATTTATTTATTTGGCTGCATTGGGTCTTCATTGCTCCACGCGTGCTTTCTCTAGTTGCGGCGAGCAGGGGCTATTCTTCATTGCGGTGTGGGGGCCTCTCATTGCGGTGGCTTCTCTTGCTGCGGAGCATGGGCTCGAGGCACGTGGGCTTCAGTAGTTGTGGCTCGTGGGCTCTAGAGCACAGGCTCAGTAGTTGTGGCGCACGGGCTTAGTTGCTCCGCGGCGTGTGGGATCTTCCCGGACCAGGTCTCAAACCCGTGTCCCCTGCATTGGCAGGTGGGTTCTTAACCACTGCACCACCAGGGAACTCCCAGCTTTTTGTCTTTTTATTTCTCCTTAATAAAGCCATCTCTTGTTAATGTTGACTAAAAATCTAACTAACCAGGTTAATTACCCTTTTTTTTCCTTTAATAACAACTCAATTAGTGATTTAGAAAAAATTAACATGACAACTCAAAGACTTTTCTGGGTCATATTTTCTCAGTGAAGAATATCTAAATGAAGTTAGATGACCCTCATTCTCCTTTCAGATAGAAGAGATTAAGAACATTTTTGGTTTATTTCATAGACACACTTTATAATGTGGATTCCAATTAAGTAGTACTAATTGAACTTCTATAATACGACTGCTTCCTAATCGTAAGATAAGGTGACTACTACCTAGGAAATGAAATTCAAGAGGATGGAATGCTAATTCTTAAATGGCAGTTGATATTGACATCTTAAGTTAAAACATCATAAATTATGAACTGGGTTCTTATGCTCTAGAGATGGGCAGTTAGGGGTTCAAACCTCTATTCAGCTCCCTATTTCCAGGTGAGGATTGTCAGGTTACTAAACATCACCAGGCCTCAGCTTCCTAATCAATAAGCTGTTGGTAAAAATAATTACCTCCTAGGGTTGTGATGACTAAAAGAGAAAATCCATACAAAGTGCTTTGCATGGCACCTGGATACTCACACAATAATGATTACTTTAAAAAGTCAAGGAGCAGGAGATTTTGTACCTAAGTGGTTTATCTTATAATGGAAGAACAATTTTTTCTTTATGATAAGATTGACATGCTTGGTAACATAGCCCGCTACTTGTCAGTTTTTACGACTATTATTTCTAATACGCTTCTGTCTTTTCTTTGCATACTATAAGTCCTAAATTTAGCTTAAAACAGAGAAAAGAATTTTCTACTGACCACAGGAGCAGAAATTTAAATGCTAAATATTGCAAACTAATCAAAATAAACTTTAAAAACTCTCCAGCTATCAAACCATTGTTCTTCAAGGGTCAAACAAAATTATGTGAGACCTCTGCTTTTAAAGAGAAGATACGCTTAATAAAGTTCAGAGTTCACCTAGAAATGGGAAGTCTCAGACTCCAATCTTCCGTTTTAAGGCAGTGGTAATCATAGCCAAAGAACATCATATTTGAAGAAGAATAAAAATTCCGCATCATTCAAAACTGTCCATTCAAAGTGTGAAATTTGTTATCTAAGTATATTTTTATAATCTTCCATTATTTTAAACTCTAAGAGTCATGTATTAATATAATCTACTTAAAATAAGTGCCTACTTCAAGACCGGGAAAACCACGAATTCTTGACTTTTAATTCTACTCTACTGATTTGTAGACTGACCTTGAAAAGACAGAGTAATTTCACCTTTACAAGATGGGGCTGGGACAGCAACCTGCCTTAAACATTTTGAGGAAGACAAATAATTACTCAACAGATAGTTAAAGATAAAAAGGTTTTTTAAAAAGCAACAAAGTCATATTCAATTAAATTCCCCCAAATGAAGGAAAAAATGTCACAAATGAAAGGAACAGCAGGAAGAACAAAAGGAAAAATTAATTTGAACTATTTCAATATTTGGATTCCTCCTTATATTAACACTTAACAATCATTAAAAGCTACAGCTGAACCATCCCATAGACACAAGTTTTTAAAGTTTCATTCATCCCCTTCCCAGATACTTGACCCTTTCTTTAGGTAGGTCTGAGTTTGCCATTTAAAACAAGTCCTGCAACATTTTTTGGAAACAAAGCAAAATGTTCTGTAAATAGATGAACTATTATGCTGAGTAAACATGCCAGAAGGATTTCAAATGAAAACCATGGGGATTGCAGGGGCAGTAAAAAGTGTCCAATAAGAAATTTAAAAGAAAATGACAGTAAAGTCATAAATCGTGTGCTTCTGTGACATGAGAATCACCCCCAAGCAAACAAACTTAATGTTTGTGGGCACAGTGCAAGGTGCCACCTAAAGCAAAGGAGGAACTGGCAGAATGGGCAAAGGAATGATTTCAGCTGAAGAAATTACTATGAAAAGCAAGGCAAAAAGGTACTCTCAACCCACTTTCTTTTTCTCAAATAAAATGTACCAAAGTTATGTCTGCAAAGAAACCAGATCCTCTTGCTCGATATAACCTCCTTTTGTCAAGGCATAACTGAATCTTTCCAAAAGGTACAAGCCAAAAAAAGTATCTCCATGGAATAAAAGAATCTCAGAGCTAAAAAGGGTCTCCCAAGTTATCGGATTTAGTAGTTCTTATCTTTTTGGATGTCACAGACGTCTCTGCGAAGCAGATGAAAGTTATACATGCTCTTCTTAGAAACACACATAAGGCACACGTAGGCATAATTTAGAGTTCCATTTGCAAGAATTTCAAAGTTTATGAATCCTAGATTAAGAACTAAGTATTGATCATGTCCTAGTTCCTCATTTTCAAAACCAGAAGTTGAATCCCAGAAAGGTCTAGGGACTTATTTGTCCAAGGTCACACAGCTGGGTAATAGCAGAGCTGGTATTCAAACACCCCGGTAAGCCTGACCTACTTGAAGACGCTTTTTTGCCCCACTGTTCTCTAGAGAGAGGCTGTGATTATCTATATCCATAAAACTCAAAAGTCACTCATGTTGTTGCTTGAATTAGTGAAATTATGAGTTTTAGGCTAAGGATGGGAACACAGCTTCTTTTCAGACATGGAAACAACCCAATATTGTAAGTATTATGGCCTAAGCGGCCCTGCCACTTCTATGCAAATAACTATCACCTGGCATATTAGTCAGAAACATTAACGTTCCTACATCTCATCTCCACAAGCTGTGATTCCGTATTTCTGAGGCAGGGCCCTGATAGCTATACTTTTAACACGTACCCTAAGAGATTGTGACTGGATGGTTCTCAAATGATATCCCACAAATGCTGATTTAAAGCAGTGGCTTGCAAACATTTTTTCATAAGCTCAATTGTTTTTTCAAGCCAAGTCTTATTTAGAAACCCAGACACATAAATAATAAAAGCAGAGAGGCTAGGTGGACTCTTGAAGCCAGTTTGAAAACCACTGTCCTAGAAGATACAGCACAGGTAATGGGACCAGGAGCTGGGCTTCACCACTCTTGGGTCTCAGTTTTCCTATTTTGGAAGTACTTTGTCTAGATTGTTTCTAAATTCCCTTCCGACTCCAGTATCCTATGACCCCACAAATGCCACTACTACCATTACTGACAGACAGTATTTAGCAGGCACTTGCTATGTTCCTAGCACTGTTCTATTCACTTATTTAATCTTTAAAGTTACTCTATGAGGTTAAGTACAGTTGACCCTTGAACAACATGGGTTTGAACTACATGGGTCTACTCATACCCATTTTTTTTTTTTTTTTTAACAGTTAAGTACGGCAGTACTATATGATCCATGGTCGGTTGAATCTGCAGGTGCAGAACCACAGCTAGGGAGGAAGCTTGTATACAGAGGGCCAACTACAAGCTGTGAGATGGATGTTCCACTGCTAACCCCTGTGTTGTTCAAAGGTCAATTGTACTGTTAATCTATTACACTGATGAGGAAACTGAGGCACAGAGAGGTTATGTGATAATAACTGTGGTAAAAATTTTATATATACATTCTCTTATTTAATCTATACTACAAAATGGTAAGTAAGAACTGAGATTTAGAAACGTAGTTACTTATCTAAGGTCAAAGAGCAGGTGTGCCAGATTCTAAAATCCATTCTTTGAACCAATAAATTAGCATAGGTTGTTTCCCACGCTATACCAGAAAATCTTTCAAATGGTATCCATTTACGTGTGGTTATTGCAGACTGAGTGATATGCACTCATATATTCATAGAGATGGGTTAGCTCCCAAACTAGATTATAAACACTCTGAGACCAGGGATTATTTTATATCTTTCAATGTCCTACTCTATGAAATATTGGCTGGGCATTAAGTAGGTCTTTATTCAGTTAGAAGTGACCTTCTAAGTCCTTTTTCGTTACTAACTTGATTTTTCCCCCCGATAATCCAAAGTAAACACACTAATTTCATTTAGATCAACTCTTGAAATTAAAAAGTTCCCCTCTGAGTCAGGTGCTCGAGGGGTGACAGAAAGACTTTTTTCAGTTTAATGATTTTTTACATTTGCCCTTGGGGGAAGGAATTATATTTTAGTGTTAATAAGTATCTCTTTCCAGGCACTTCTTTCTCCATGCTTCCTGCCATTTTTCACTGTATCAACTGATAGGTAACAGACTGAAAATAAGCAGATGGTCAAAGACAAGAGTGGAAAATCTTGGAAGGTGGTTATAATACCTACTTGAAAATATCGGTTTGACATTTCACAGGAAGTGGTGCTCGTTAAGTAGTGTTCCTCACACAGCAAAAAATAATGACTATAAGTAATTTTTCTTAAATACCATTTTAATTTTGGACATGCTCAGCGTGTGGTCAGATACACCATCACCTTCCATCTATGACTCCTTGCGCACATATTTGAAACTGGACACCTAGGACCACTTCAGACCTCCCCTGCTCATCTGAGCTCCATGGTTCTACCAGCAGCCCCATGAGAGCTGTAATTTCCCAGTTGTGGCCTACTTTAAGCATATTTTGGAGACTCGTATTAATCTAACATTTATATAAATCCATACAACATAGATAAAACTACTCATAATAAGAAATGAGATTAAATCAAGGTCACAACACTTTGGTCTCTAAACTGTGACAGAATAGACCATCTAGAGCACTGGTTCTTAAACCTCCTTTAAGGAATGTCTTTAAATGTAGATGCCTTCAGACCTGCTGAATCAGTGGGGCCCAGACGCCTATGATTTTCGTAAGTGCCACAGGTGATTATGATGCTGCACAGTTACGTATCCTTACTTCACTGAACAAACATTTCACGAGTGCCTTCTATGGATACCGAATTTCGAATATAAACCTTTTCTTTTTAATATAGTTTCTTGGTTCACAAACTAATGTGCAGCTTGAGGGAAAGGATCATGATACATGTTTTAAAAAAAAGTTCTTCATCACCCCACCCCCATCCTTATACCTAGCTGGGCATATAGTAGGCAAATGTTGCATTGCTTTGGTCACCATCTCCTCAAATAAAACATGGTGATATATCTTCAGGCACTGCACCAGAGAATTTTTTTAAACGTGGACTTTGTAAGTATCTAAAGAAATCTGCATGGTGTGTGTGTGTGTGTGTGTGTGTGTGTGTGTGTGTGTGTGTGTGTG
>NW_021703783.1:69476231-69650050 GCF_005190385.1 Monodon monoceros
TGTGTGTGTGTGTGTGTGTGTGTGTGTGTGTGTGTGTGTGTGTGTGTTTGGAGTTTGGCTATGAACCCAAAATAAAACATATAAACCAAGAAATGCATATCAAAATAGGGAAGATAAATATCTCAAAAAATATACTTTTCTTTCTTTCTACATACTACAATCCTCATTTCTTTCCTATTCTCACATCACGTCTGTTCCCTAGACAATACTCAAATAACTGAGTGCCATTTGGCTCTTTTGAACCAGGAACTTAGAAAACTGCTTCTCAAACTTTGTTCATCCTGAAAGCACACACTGTAGCTCAAGTGAGCATGTACAATCACCGCTGCTAGATCGTGACAGTTGGGAGGAAGGCATTTCAGATGCTGTGTCATGCTCTCCATCTCTGTGGTTTGCATCTTAAGAGAAGCATGGCACGAAGCCGGCAGTGACCAAGGGGCACCAGTGTAAAACGGCTTTTCCTGAGGGAAGAGTTCCAATGTGATGGATGTGGGAGATGAATCTGGTCAACATTTGGGCAACAAATGACTCCAACTGTGTTTACTGAGGGAGCAAACACCCACCCGCATGTGACAGGGTCTTCAAGCTGTTGGAAAGGGGAGAGAGACCATCTCAGATCTTTTGTTAGGCTCGTTAGAGAAGAGTAGGAAGGCATGTGGAAGGGAAATAAAACACTTTTAAGAGATAATGGGGAACAAGCTAGTGCTGGCACATCAGCACACAGAGAACTCGCCAGTATCCTTCACTGCCTGTGAAGGAGATGAAAAGACCAGCAAAGAAACAAAGCCACTTCCGTGGGGTGCAACAGGCCAACTTCACCAACAAGATGCTCCATGACCTTAAATATCTCCCTAGCTGCTCTCTACAAACTCTTTAGAATAACTCAGTGACTTCTCTCCTGGTCTTCGAAAAATACTAATTTGGGGCAAGGAAAAAGGAAATATTTTTCCAAAAGTACAAGAAAAAGAGTCACAGCAATTGAAAGCATTCCTTACTTACCAATTTTGTAACGTCTTTCACATCATCAGTCACACGGTTCCTGCAGATCCCTTGAGTTTTGACGAGAGGATTAAATAGGAGCAGTTGAAGATAAATGCAAGTGATAATCCAAGTCTAAATGAAAACAGAAAAAATGCTGGTGATCATCAGTGAAAATCCGTAGTCACTAAAACTATTAACAATTAACATCTTCTGCCTTAATGTGGAAAAGGGAATCTACCTTTTTTTTTTTTTTTAACGCTACTGGCTTAAATACAATTAGATGCTGAGCATTCAAACTATGCTGACCAAATTTTTAAAAAATTTCTGTTAAAATATGGTTTGGATTTTTCATTTCAATGACAGTATTGTTAACTTTTGTCAAAAGCTTTCTACGGGCAATTCCCCAATGGCAATTAGGAATGAACTTGTAGCAACATGTGAAGGATTTATCACTTAAGGTGTTTTCTAAAAACTAGGGAATGCATAAAATTCATACCTGAAGGCACCAAAAGAAACTTTCTCTACTTTAAATGTAGACTGTTTGGCAAGTAGCAGCAAAACCCTGAGCAGTGCTTTAATCCGATAATCTAATAGTACACCCAGTTAAAGTAAGGGGGAGAGACAGAGATTTAGATATAGGACAGAATTTAACCTAATTTGTGAGACATCAAAAGAATCATTGTTTTGAATCACAGCTTTTTAGCCATGTAATAAGGAAAAATATTTTCTAGTCAATGGGAAGACATTCTTGAATCCTAGCATGAACCCACACTCACACGCCCCCCAAGACACCTCTCTTTGAAAATAACTCTTCCAAATATGCAAAATAGTTACCTTTGTGCATGGCTTATTTTTTCTTACTACACTATATTTTATGTTTTTAAAAATCTGGGCATCTATTTTTTTTCTTCAGTATCTTTACAACACATAGCAGAACCTTGAATATAAAAAACTCTTAATAAATATTTGCTGGATGAATCAGTGACCAAGGTAAAAAAAAAAAAAAAGAGTGTAATGCTTCAAATTTGATACCGGTTTATTGAGCCTGTATTATGAGACAGGGACTGAGCCAGTCACTAGAGAAACAAAGGTGATAAGACACCCTTGAAATGCAGATGCAGGTAAGTAAGTGGCACCCACACCCCAGTGATAAATGCTTTGGGAACTCAGAGGAGGAAAAACTTAATCAGTTGACCTTAAGGGAGAGAACTCGTGGCAGAAAGACAATGCCAAGAAAAGCCAGAGAGAAAATGTGACTCTGGCTGGATTTTAGAGGACAAAAGAAGAGTTTGCAAGAGTTGACAAGGAAGGGACAAGTATTCCAGGAAAAATAAACAGCATGAGCAAAACATGGAGATGTGAAGATATTTTAAAATATGAGCGTTCTTTTAAGAGTTAACATTCATCTATGGCATCTTAAAATTACACAAAGGCCCATCTGCACATGGCTAGAAATCTTTCCTACTTATTATGTAACCAGCCATGTATTATATGAAACTGGATTATTATTTTCAATTAATATCTGAAAGCTAAATAGATATTACACTGGACCAAATTATAATTATCATTTACTAAAATTTCTAAGACTTCAATGCTACCTACATAGATAATAGTGGCTTTGAAACAAAACTAAAACCCTTTTATTGTTTTACCACTGTAATCTATGTATTTTAGCAGTAATCCTGCTTAATTTTGTTTAAGGCTACTTTGAGCATGGTGGGGTCCCACTCTTCATAGCATCATCTCCCTTGGACCAAAATGAAGACTGAATTGTGTAAATGATTTGTTTGGGGGATTCTTCTTTTTGGACTATCCCAACACATAAAATATCCTCTAATATCCCTTCATGTATGTAAGTATAATTGCTTAAACTCAAGCTTTCTTTCATACTGTCATTGCTAAGACCTAACCCTCCCTTGAAATATATTTCTCCAAGATCCTCTTCCATGATATGATTTTGGAATCCTCCCTAAGGACCTCTGTAAATGGCCAATCTCACTAATAACCATATTCATATTCTAGGCTCTAAGAAATATAAAGGCATGGGGTGGGGGAGGGGGAACTGGAGGAAGGTGGTCAAAAGGTACAAACTTCCAGTCATAAGATAAATAAGTATTAGGGACGTAATGTACAACATGATCAATATAATTCACACTGCTGTACGTTATGTAAGAAAGAGTATATCCTAAGAGTTCTCATCACAAGGAAAAACATTTCTATTTCTTTTGGATTTATATAGATTTTGTATCTATATGAGATGGCAGATGTTCTTAATATGGTAATCTTAATATGGTAGTCACTGAATGATGTATGCAAGTCAAATAATTATGCTGTACACCTTAAACTTATACAGTGTATATGTCAATTATATCTCAATAAGACTAGACGAAAGAAAAGAAATATAAGGGCAGAAATTCTGTTGACTTCTCTTTGCCACGTCTTATGCCTGACACTGAAGAAACTACACAAACATTTGTTCACTCATTCATTCATTCAGCAAATATTTATTAAGCACCGCCTGGCACATATTAGTTAATTAAAAAAAAAAAAAAAAAGCAAAAATTCCTGCCATCATAAACTTAGCTTCTAGTGAGGGAAGGCAGACCATAAACAATAAACATAATAAATAACCAGATTATATAGGTCAAAGGTGTGCTGTGAAAAAAGAAAAATTAGATCACACTAAAGGGGATCAGAACTATAATGCCTACTCTGCTCTACTAGCAGCATGGTCCTAGGTTCAAGGTGACAGTCACACTCATGAGGCATCAGAGGCTTCACGCAGCACCAAGTGTACCACTGAGCTGATATCTGATGGGGCCTCATTGGGAAGGCAATGTTTTATCATAGATGAGATGGAGCTAAGGGAGTTATCCAAGCAGATGTCTATGGGAGAGTATTATAGACAGAGAAGCTAGTGCAAAGGCCCTAAGGTCTATCTTGTGTTGTTGTTGTTTTCAATTGAATCTTTCAAGATATTTTATTATAAAAGTAATACATTATCATTTTCAAACATTTGGAGAAGAAAAAGAACTCAGTTGGAATGTCACTACCCTGACAACTTAGAAAGTATATATTTTTTCCCCATTATTATAAAATAAATGCATACTCATTGATTTAAGGAATCTGCTTTAAGGAACAGCAAGAATAAACCAGGGGGGCAGTGAAGTTGATGATGTCAGAGAGAATGGAGAGGCCAGATCATGTAGGGTCTTGTATACCCATCTGGACTTTTGACTTTTACTGTGAATGAAAAGGGATTCATTGCAGGATTTTGGGCATAGGAGAGATACGACGTATTTAAAACTTTTTTTAAAGACACTGTTTGGAAGTTTCTTACAAAACGGAACATATTCTTACCATATGATCCAGCAATCATGCTCCTTGGTTCTATCCCAAAGAGCTGAAAATGTCTGTCTATACAAAGACCTGCACACTGATTTTTATAGCAGCTTATTCAAAATTGCCAAAATTAGGAAGCAACCAGGATGTCCTTCAGCAGGTGAATAGTTAAATAAACTGTGGTATATATGGGGAATGGACTTTTACTCAGCACTAAAAAGAAATGAGCTATGAAGCCATAAAAAGACATAGAGGAAAAAAATGCATATTACTAACTGAAGAAGCCAATCTGAAAAGGCTGTACACTGTTGTTTTTTTTGTTTTTTTGTTTGTTTTTGCAGTACGCGGGCCTGTCACTGTTGTGGCCTCTCCCGTTGCGGGAGCACAGGCTCCGGACGCACAGGCTCAGCGGCCATGGCTCATGGGCCCAGCCGCTTCGCGGCATGCGGGATCTCCCCAGACCGGGGCACGAACCCGTGTCCCCTGCATCGGCAGGCTTACTCTCAACCACTGCGCCACCAGGAAAGCCCCCATACACTGTTTTGATTCCAACTACTATGACATTCTATAACAGGCAAAACTATGGAAACAGTAAAAAGATCAGTGGTTGCCAGGGGTTGGAGGGGAAGGGGTGAATAGAGCACAGAGGATTTTTAGGGCAGTGAAAGTACTCTATATGATACTATAATTCTGAATACACGTAATTATACATTTGTCTAAACTCATAGAATGTTCAACACCAAGAGTAAACCCTAGTGTAGACTATGGGCTCTGGGTGATTAAGATGTGTCAGGGTAGGTTCCTCAGTTGCAACAAATGCACCACTCTGGTGGAGATGTTGATAACGGAGGAGGCCATGCATGTGGGGGGGGGCAGGGGACACTGGGGAAATCTCTGTACCTTCCTCTCAATTTTGCTATGAACTGCTCTAAAAATATAAATTATTTCCAAAAAAAAAAGAGATCACTTTAATTGCTGTGACTTTAGGCTAACAATAGGTAGAAACAGAGTGACCAATTTGGGGCTATTGCTATAATCCAAGCAAGAAAGGGTCATAGCAGTGCATGGCCCAGAGGTGGTTAGATTCTGGATGCCTCCTGAAGATTGAGCCGATAGGATTTCCTGACAGTTGGAGAGTGCTTTGAGAGGGAGTCAAAGACAACTCCAAGGATTCTGGTCTGAGCAACTGGAAGGATGGTGTTGCCATCAAATGATATGGGGAAGGCTGAGGGGTAGAGAAGGTTTGGGGGGCAGATCTGGAGTTAAGTTTTGAGTGTGCTCAGTTTGAGATGTGTTTTGAGACATCCTAGTGATGAAACTAGGTCAGGATATTTCAATCTGGATTGAGGAGGGAAGTTTGGTCTGGATATATAAATATGACAGCTTTTGATATATAAATGGAATTTTAAGCAAAAGAGTAGATGAGACCATCAAGGGAGTGAGTACAAACAGAAAAAAGAACAAAGAACTGGGTCCTATGGTGCTCTAACCTTAAGAGGTCTGGCAAAAGATTTAGAACACACAAAGGAGCCCGAGAGAGGAGCCAGAGGAGGAGGAAGAACACAAGTTAAAAAAAAAAAGAAAAAGTAAAAGTACCTTAAGGAGAAGGTTAAACTATGAAACTACGTCAAATACTCGCAAGAGGTCAAGTAAGATGAGGACTGAGAACTGATCATTGGATTTAGCAGCATAGTCACTGGTGACATTAACAAGAGCCTTTTTATTGAAGCAGTTTGGGAAAGGCCAGGCAGGAGCGGATTTAATAGAGCATGAGAGGTGAGTGATTAAAACCAGTGCAATAGAGACAGCTCTTTTAAAGAGGTGTGCTTCAAAGGAGAGCAAATAAATAAATGAACAAAGAAATAAGTAAAAACAAAGTGAGATGGGAGTTGGTGAGGAATTAGGTTGGGGGGAGGGGAGAGTCTTATTTATAAGATGGTAAAAATAGCAGGATGTCTGTATGCCTATGGGGATGATCCAGTAGGAGGTGCAATTGGCACTGTGGGTCAGAACAGAGAATCAGATGTCCTTGAGAAGACAGGAAGGGGTGAGATCCTGTCTCAAGCAGAGGGCCTGGCTTTAAATAGAGTACCTACTGTAGTTCATCAGTACCATCAGGCAGGGTGTCTGAATGTGTATGCAAATGCTTGTGCTTTCTGAACAATACAGTGAATAACAGCTTCCACTTACTGAACATTTACTATGTACCAAACATTTTGTCTAGCTTACCACAAACAAAATTTAAGTTTCATATATCCTAACTCTGAAGATGAAGAAACTGAGACAGAGAGAGATTCAGTGACTTCTAAGTGGTGAGATCAGGACGAAAACTCAGGTCTGTCCAATTCGAAATCCTGTCCTCTTCACCACCTCATACTGTCACAGCACTTCAAGAAAGCTGTTAGATCACTGGTGAGGACTCTGACGCCATCTCTCCAAGACTTTAATAATTTTTCAAATATCACGCATATGGAGATAAGTTTGTTCCCTATTCCAAGCTAAAGCTGAATATTGTACATTTTTCAGAACTTTTAACTTTATAATTTTTATATATGTTCTTTGATAGTTTAAAAATATATATTAATACAGACTTCTATAATAATTGCAAAATAATTTCACCAGGGCAGCATTTCTTTTTGGATCAGTTATACACAAACATCTGTACAGATGATTTTGCTCAATTTATTGGAGTCTATTTGGTTAGGACTAAACTTAAATGTGTTAATACATTCAAATATCCCTGAGAGACTGTAAATTGGTGCAGTCACTATGGAAAACAGTATGGAGGTTCCTCAAAAAACTAAAGGTAGAGTTGCCATATGATCCTGCAATCCCACCCTTGGACATATATCAGGAGAAAACTGTAATTCAAAAAGATACACGCACCCCAATGTTCACTGCAGCACTATTTACAATAGCCAAGACATGAAAACAACCTAAATGTCCATCAACAGATGAATGGATAAAGATGTGACACATATATACAATGGAATACTACTCAGCCATAAAATAGAATAATGCCATTTGCAGCAACACAGATAGACGTAGAGATTACCATATTAAGTGAAGTAAGTCAGACAGAGAAAGACAAACACAATATGATATCACTTATATCTGGTATCTAAAATAGGACACATGAACTTATCAATGAAACAGAAACAGACTCACAGACATAGAGAACAGACTTGTGGTTGCCAAGGGGGAGGGAGGCGGGGGTGGGATGGAGTGGGAGTTTGGGATTAGCAGACGCAAACTGCTATATATAGAATGGTTAAACAACAAGGTCCTAGTGTAGAGCACAGAGAATTATATTCAATATCCTGTGATAAACCATAATGGAAAAGAATATGAAAAAGAATGTGTATGTGTGTATGTGTATACATATATATATATGTATGTATAACTGAATCACTTTGCTGTACACCTGAAATTAACACATTGTAAATCAACTATACTTCAATAAAATAAATTAAAAATAAAACCCAAATATCCCTGAGAAACTTATATTTCATGAGTCATTTTATTTTAAAGCTATTAAGTAAACTGATATTTTAACTTAGTATATACAGTTGACCCTTGAGCAATGCAGGAGTCATCCGTGTGTAATTTATAGTCAGCCTTCCCTATCCCTGGTTCCTCAGCATCTGGGGATTCAACCAGCCTGGGACCATGTAGTACTGCAAGTATTTACTATTGAAAAATATCCACATATAAGTGGACCCATGCAGTTTCAAATGCATGTTGTTCAAGAATCAAGTACTTTGCTACTGATGAGTATTCACCTTTCATAAAATTCATTCACTCAGGCATAACTAAACGTTAGGATGGAGGAGCAGTCAAGGCAGAAATGTACTGAGAATTCTGCACAGCAGTAGTAATACCTCCCTATCAGTATTCTTGGGAGAGTGCCGAAATGAGGAGCTTACTTCTTTAAATGGAAAAGTATTTTTTCCATATTATTCTATGCAGAAATTTTTCTAATATATAGTACACACATTTCCCTGATTTCCTAAACAGTGGCTAGAAATATTAAACTTTGCTTCTCTTTGATGATTCATTTTCATCAAATAAAGGGAAGACTAAATGAAATAAGCCAGACACAGAAAGACAAATATCATATGATCTCACTTATATGCGGAATCCAAAAAAAAGAAAAGTTGAACTCATAGTAACAAAGAGTAGAACAGAAAGGTGGGTGCCAGAGGCTAGGGAGTAGAGGAAAATGGGGAGATATTGATTAAAGGGTACAAACTTTCAGTTATAAGATGAGTAAGTTCTGAAGACCTAATGTACAGCATTTTGACTACAGCTTATAATACTATATTGTTTGCTTGAAATTTCCTAAGAGAGTAGATCTCAAGTGTTTTCACCACACACAGAATAAAGGGTAACGGGATAGTTTGACTGTGGTCATCATTTCACAATGTATCCATATATCAAAACATCCCATTGTGCACCTTAAATATATACAATTTTATTTGTCAGTCACACCTCAATAAAGCTGGGGGAAAAAAGCATTTTGGTTATGTAGTTGTGACTGCCCACCTCCAAGGAGCTCCAAATTACTGTACTTGTTTGAATGACTGTTTTTACAATTTTATTTTCATTTTTGTTGGTTTGTTTCTTAGTTTACCTATTTCTCCCATACTGTCAGGTCATTATTTGCAACATATTTTTACTGTTAACATGCCCATCTCTAGCCTCCTGTAGTCCCGGAGGCAAACACAACACATGGCCCATGGGTGGTGCTTACAGTAGGCAGAATAATAGCAAAAAGACGGCCACGTCTTAATTTTCTTGGAATTTGTGACTATATTGACTTATATGGCAAAATGGACCTTGCAGATGTGATTAAGCGAAGGACCTTGACAAAGAGAGATTATCCTGGATTCTCTGAGTCCCATCTAATCACACAGGTCCTTACAAACTGAGAACGTTTCCAGCTCTGGTCAGAGAGATGCAGTGATGGGAGAAGGGTCAGAAAGATGTGACACGATAAGGACCTGACTTGCCATTGCTGCCACTGAAGATGGAGGAAAGGGCCCAGGAGTCAAGAAATGCAAGTGCCTTCTAGAAGCTGAAATAAGCAAGGAAACAGCCTCCCTTAGAGCCTTCAGGAAGGCACAGTGTCATTGACACCTTGCTTTTAGCCCAGTAAGCCCCATTTTGGACTTCTGAATCTCCAAAACTATAATATCATAAATCTGTATTGTTTTAGGTCACTAAATTGGTGGTGATTTATTCCAACAGCAATAGAAAAATAAATCAGAGCTCAATAAACTTATTTTCTGGGTGAATTACTGAATGAATGGAGCAGTGTGCGATGTTCAAGCTGTTCCTGGTAAGGAAAACACACTGCCCCGCCAGTATTCTGGGCCCCCAACGCCTACTTTAAGCAAAGTAGCTCAGTTTTTTTCTGTTCTATTTTTTCATGCTTCTGGGTAAAATTTTGTTCAAACAAAGGTTTCCAAGGGCAAAAAAGAAAAGAAGTTCACGCTTATGAAAACCGGTAGTGTGATGGCAGGGTATAGAAGATGGATCCAGAAAACCTCTGAGCCCCACCATGTGACCTCAAACAAGCCAGTGAATCCTTCTGAGTATCTGTTTATCAGTCTCTAAAATGAGAATCGTTTTTGCCTTACCCGTTCATGGAGTGGTGTTAAGAATCTTTTCAAACCACAGGTGTTGTGCAATGATTTGCTGTGTGGATTATAGGTTTTGGATTGTCTAGGAAATCAGGAAAACAAGTGCTTAAAAGCCATATGAACAAGAGTCCGGGAAAGGACTTTATAGAATCAATCTTGCATGAACAAAGAGTCTGACCTTTAGTACACGGGTATGTTGATGCTGATTTGGGGGTCAGATGCATTTTTCAATTTATTTCTTAGTTCTCAACTGTGTTGAGAGTAGCTTCGGTTAATAGACAATTGACTTCCAATGGAGTTTTCTCTCTCTTCCTCTTTCTCTAACTTCTGGAGACTCCAACAAGGGTATTCGGGTGCCTGAACGTGTGGGCAGGTGCGCACACACACACCCTATTAGATAGAAAGCTGAAGCAAAATGTCCCTGCGTTTGTGACTTCTGCTCTAAAATGTATTGTTTCCATTTGGGTAATCATCTCTTGCTGTTTTTACTGTAACACTCTCTGCTTCTGCATATGACATTTTTCTTTGGCTACTTTGTTTTTAGCATCGTACAACTCTTCTCTCTAGGTCACGCTTGTTGTGTGATAACCTCTCATTTCACGATAACCTCTCACTGCATGGTCACATTAAACTAATCTTATTGTCGGCAGTTCTAGATTTTTTTAAATTTAGAGGCATGCGTCAAAAGTGTCCCCTATGTACTCTGCACAAGACACAAAATTCCAATAACCCTTTCTTTGCTAAAAGTTGCCTTCAATTTATTTATATGATGAAAAAACTAATGAGAAATCCTTATGCACTGTTAGAACTAAAATATGCAGTAGAAACAGTCGTGGTGGAGGGAAGTAATAGTGACTAAAATACACAATTGTGAATGACAGATATAGCAGGTCTCTTTCTGGGAGCAGGTTTTAACAGTAGCAGATGGTACTGAAAAGGAACTTTAAAAGGGAAAATTTACAGGAAGACAAGCCTGGAGACTCTGAAGGCAAAGGTCTTACTTAAATGTCATTTTTGTTGAGAACCAATCTCAAAAGACCCCAGTGGAATATTCACCCATCCATCAATTCTTCCTGAGCGTAACAGCCTTCCGTACAATAAAATGCCACATTCCAGAGAAAGGAACTGCAAAGCCCCCCTAAAGCAAACTATTTACTTGATCTGAACATGTGTTATTACACAGAAGTCAGGTTGCAGACTCCTTTCCTTTAGTAGAAACTAACATGCATGCAGCCCAAGAACATCAGGGCAACATATGCTGTTCAGGAAACCAGAAGATTCCAATCTTCTAAACTTGGGGAAAAAAAAAAACAAACTTTTCTATGACCATGAGAAGTGGTTTTAAAATATTCATTGCCAGGATCCACGTTACAGACTTTTCAAAGTCGAAAAGGTAAGTGGGGCATCTGTGTAGCTCGTTTTCTTTATGCAAAGAACTACAAAATAGTATTAGGACTGCCCCGAACAGAACGGCAGCTGCTGCCAGAAACAACATTCATCTCTTCTTCAATCCCGCCTGCCCGCTAGCCAAGCAGGCAGTTCCCTTGCAGCCCAAATGTGCTTTGGAAGAGAGCCAACTGGCTCAGCCACCCAGAGCCAGGAAAGCAAGTTACCAAGGTACAGGTATAGGAATTAGTCCTGAGTTCAGATTTTCTGCGGTCATAGGAACCATACCCTCCCCAAATAATCTTAACCTAAAGCAACAACAGACTGTCGGTCAGTGAATAACGGTTTAATTCTATATGACTTCTTAAGATTCTTTATTGCTCAACAAGATTTTACCATTTAACATTATGAAGGAAACACCTAAGCAACCTACACTGACTCAAATTCTTCTCTACTGATTGTCCAGTAATTTCGAAGGGTCAAAGGAAACCGCAGATTGGATGTTTTTAGCGCTATGAGGAAAGGAGACATTAACAGGCCAGTTAAGTGAAACTCAAACCAGCTGAAGTCCAAGTTGGTCCACTAAAATCCTGTAAAGTTACTCACTCTTCTGCCTCTCTCAATGCAGATCTTTTTGTGAAGTAGAATATTTGGTAATATGGGTAAGTATGCTCTTATAACAAAATCTGAACATCCTAGAAGTGAATTGCTTAATAGAAAAAGGCAGACAATGGCTTTAAGGTAAAAGGAGAATTTAAGGATTTCAAGGTATTCAATCTATAGGAAGAAATGGGGAGACGGAGGGAATCACCCTGTGACAGTTCATCCTTACTCTATATTTAAATGCTACTTAAAGGGAGAAATGACTCACATATATTGACTCCTACTAAGGGCCACACATAGCAGTTTGCAGACATTATTTCGTATGATCTTCCCATCAACAAGGTAGGTTATTTTTATCCCATTTTGTAGGCGAGTAACACATGATTCAATGAGATTAAGTAACTTGTTTATGGCCTCTCTGCTAGTAAATCCCTGGACCAAGTTTATTCTTTTAATTTTATTGAAGTATAGTTGATTTACAGTGTTTTAGGTGTGCAGCAAAGTAATTCAGTTGAATATATATATTCTTTTCCATTCTTAAGTTATTACAAGATATTCAATATAGTTCCCTGTGCTATACAGTAGGTCCTTGTAGTTTATCTATTTTATATATAGTAATGTGCATCTGTTAATCCCAAATTCCTAATTTATCCCTCCCTCCCTTTCCCCTTTGGTAACCATAAGTTTGTTTTCTATGTCTGTGAGTCTATTTCTGTTTTGTAAATAAGTTCCCTTGTTACTTTTTTTTTTTTTTTTAAGATTCCACATATCAGTGATCTCATATGATATTTGTCTTTCTCTGACTTACTTCACTTAGTATGATAATCTTTAAGTCCATCCATGTTGCTGCAAATGGCATTATTTCATTTTTTTTATGGCTGAGTGACATTGCATTGTGTATATGTATCACATCTTCTTTATCCGTTCATCTGTTGATGGATATTTAGGTTGTTTCCTTGTCTGGGCTCTTGTAAATAGTGCTATAATGAACATTGGGGTGCATGTATCTTTTTGAATTACAGTTTTCTCTGGATATATGCCGAGGAGTGGGATTGCAGGATCACATGGCAACTCTATCTTTGGTTTTTTAAGGAACCTACATACTGTTCTCCATAGTGGCTGTACCAATTTACATTCCCACCGAGAGTGTAGGAGGGTTCCCTTTTCTCCACACCCTCTCCAGCATTTATTATTTGTTGACTTTTTGATGATGGCCATTCTGACTGGTGTGAGGTGATACCTCATTGTAGTTTTGATTTGCATTTCTCTAATGATTAGCGATGTGGAGCATCTTTTCATGTGCCCATTGGCCATCTGTATGCCTGGACCAAGTTTAAATCAAGACTAGAAAGAAAAACACTGGGCCAATCAGATAATAAAACTGACTTCATTTATATCTAATGAACAGTTAAGTTTCATTTACAATGCCTATGCTGTGGACAGCATATAGGTCTCTTTAACTGCATCAGTTTCTAATTGAAACAACCATGTCAAATTATGACTAGGCTGGATAAACAAGTAGTGCATGTAAATCAGGTTATACTCGCGGGAGCTTAAAAAAAATTGCATAGCTAGAGGGAGAGGAGAGCTCAAAAAAAGTGATAAGTTGTTCTTTCTGGTAAAAACAAAATTGAGTGCTTTCAGACTTCTAAGAAGAGCTATTTATGCTATTTATTCATTCAACAGACACATATGGAGTACCTGATAATTACAGAAGGTAAAGATACAGAAGATATGGTCACGGCCTCAGGAAGCCCAAGCTCTTGGCGAACACAGCAGGTAGAGTATCTAAGAAGGGAAGGGCCCAGGGGGACAGCTACACCTGACTTTGGGGTGGGGGAGGGAGACTGAGGGAGGGGCTCAGAGATAGCTTCTGGGAGGAGACATCTTTTCCAAAGGTGAGTGGAAGGTAGCCAGGTCAACGGGAGCTGGGGCAAAGACCCCTGACAGAGAAAGTAAAGAAGCAGGTGCCCACAGAAGTGAGGGAAGGAGACAAAAATGAAAAATTAGTTTCAAGGAATAAGCAACAATAGATGAGGCTAAAAAGATATGCAGAGGTCCTCCCAATTTTGCTAATTGATTTGGATTTTATCTTAAAGGCACTGGGGAGCTCCTAGCAGACTTTAAGTAGAGGAGTATCAAGATCTGATTTATTTTTGAAAAGTTTATCAGTCATCAGAATGAAGGATACATGGGGTGGAGGGGGGCAGCCAAAAAGCCTGGGGGCAGGAGGTCACTTAGGAGGTCAGTGAAGTTATCCAGAGGCCACATGAGGAGGGCCTTAACTAGCAAATGGCAGTGGGAATGGAGAGAGACAAGTTTAAGAGGATGTAGAAGTAAAAAGGAAGAACTTAGGTGACTGACAGAAAGCGTGTAGGGTATCGGCGGGGGGGAATCACAAATGACTTCCGTGCTCCAGTTTGGGTGACTGAGGCAGAAGTGGTGCTATTCCCTAAGCCAGGATATGCAGCAGAAGTGGCAGCTGGGGATTGGAAGTTATCACCCAAAACCCTGGAGAATACCAGTATATAAGAAGAAGAAAGAATTATCTGCATAGGAGACAAGAGAATGAGAAGCCAAATATATGAGAGGCAAATCAGTTGATTTGGGGGTACTGTGGCCAATAGGAAAATAAAGTACCAAAGGGAGAGTATAATCAATAAAATAAGGACTAAAAAGATGTTAACCTGTTGGTTGTTGAAGAGGACGTAATGGAGCTGACCTTGATGAGGACAGTTTCCATGGAGTGAGACCATGGAGGATGAACCATAGGGGTCAGTGAGAGTGAGGGAATTTCAAGGGCATACTACAACAGAGTGGTAATGTCTGGAAGGGCTAGAAAGTTCAGTTCAGTCTTGGTAGATAAGAAGAAACATCTCTGAAAGAATGGGGCTAAAATGATAAACCAAGCCTTCTTCCTCCTTAAATAGCCTGTGCATGGGGGAACTCACCTGTGGTTAAGGAGAACCAGGTTAGCTCAGAGACTTTGGCCCTGTGTGAAAATACCTACAAAGGACTTCTACCTCAGGCTAGAATCTAGGGTCTAGGTATACAAGTTTTATTATTTTTAATAGAGACTTACATGAGAGAATAAGTATGTGTGCCAGCAGTATCGATTTCATCAGAAACAATGGTAATAGATAGGTCATTAGCTAGTCATAAATATGTCTTCAGCAGTTTTATAAATGCAGAGGGAAAGGACGTATTTTACAGAGATGATAGTTGATGACTAATTCTAATCAATATTATGACGAAGACAACATGTAACAAACCAAACTGGTCTAGAAAACTGGTGGGTGCGAGTTCACCATTGAACCTAGATTTACATATCTGCTGCTAATTCTTTTTGCTATAAGTGTTTATTTTCAAAAACAATAAGAGCGACAGGCCCTCAACATTGGCAAGTACAGGAATATCACAAGAAGAAAAAAATGACAGTTCTGAAATCCACATACCCAAATTCAGCACTTCGTGGGCACTGATTCTTTGGGGATGGCATTGTTCACTATTATGTCAATTAGTTGCTCTTAAAATTGAACCGCGATGACATGCAATCCAAGGGTTGTAGCTTTCCAAAAACAGCTACAAAAACCTAAATCACAATTTGTATTCCTCCAACTATGTGACTCATTTCTGAAATTGTGATCCCCTGTAAATCAAAAGTTCTGCAAAATCTGTACAATCTTTTGAACTCCAAACAACTGAGAGATAGAAAATGAGTGTGGGCTCCACTTGCTATCTGATTCCATGCACTGAATTTGGACTGAATGCCTAAACTTCCTAGAACTTCTTGTGTTTTTCTCCCCTATGGCTGTAATTAAATGTGCTCAGATGTTTTGTCAGATCAGCTACTGGGAGTCTGACAAGTTTGGTCTCACAGGCCCTTTTAATTTTTAAGAAGACTCAATCTGAGGAAGCAGCTCAGGAAATCTCCAACAAAAGTTTTTGTTTGTTTCCCACCTGGGTTTTTGCACTACAAATAAACTAAATCTTTATACTCTGCTGGAACTGTTCCAAGTAGCATCAAAACGAGGGGGTCTAAGGCCTGAGCTCAAAGAACACTCACAATCTTGATCATTTTCTCCATCACATCAGATGACAAGCCAGATTTGCAAAGGTCACTGTATGAGTTTCCCTGACTATGCGATGTGTGCTGGACATACCAAGTACCTCTGGTTGAATTGAAAAAGCTGCTGAAATGTACCCCTTCATGGAAGGTGCTCCAACTGAAACAAGGGGAGTTGCTGTCTTATGTTCAGATCAAAGTGTAATCATCTGGGGGTATTTATTTAGAATGCAGAGCCCTGGGCATCATGTGGAATCCAAAATTCTGAGGGTCCATCTCAGGAATGTGTTTCTTTTGGTTTTTTTTTGCAGTACGCAGGCCTCTCACTGTTGTGGCCTCTTCCATTGGGGAGCACAGGCTCCGGACGCGCAGGCTCAGTGGCCATGGCTCACGGGCCCAGCCACTCCGCGGCACGTGGGATCTTCCCGGACCGGGACACGAACCCGTGTCCCCTGCATCGGCAGGCAGACTCTCAACCACTGCACCACCAGGGAAGCCCAGGAATGTGTACTTTTAACAAGATTCTTAGATACTCTCTGAAGTCTTAGACATACTATTTTAGGCTGTACTAGCTCATGGGTGCTATATCATTAGAGAAAATAAAAATGTCTGAAAAGGTAAATGAGGTTGCATTTGGTTCAAGGGCTACATATTAGATACTCCTGATTTAGAGGAACTTGGAAAAAGAAAAGTTAAGTAGTGAGTGTAGAGGATACTGTGAGTTGACTCAATTCCCATTCCCGCTCTCTGAGCATATTCTTCTATACTGTAGTGGCTGCAAAATTAAAATCTCCATATCTTGGACTCCATTGCAGTTAGCTAAAGTTGCAGGTACTTAGGTTTCAGCAGTTAGGCACAACTCTGCAAGATTCGATATGGAAAGGAAGTCCTGGAGAAGAGAAGCTGGATGGATGCCGGGCAGGCATTTTGCTGGGTGGTAGTGAGGCAGCGAGACCCTGCCGTCAGCAGCAGTCCTGGTTGTACAGCACTTGCTGTTATGTAGGCTGCTTTACAGATGGCCTTGGACTTAACCGTGCTCTGGGTGATGGGAGTGTTCTGAAATCTCAACCTGTTCTTCTAGTGGTTTTATAACCCATCAAATAAACTTCAATATATCCCTTTATGTTTAAACTAGCTAGAGTAGATTATATTGTCTGCAACTAAACCCTAAGCACTAGGAGAGAAAAATCCAAGTTACTGAGCATTTATTTCTCATAAAGTTCAGTCTAAACTTTCCTTAGGAATTTTCCATTAGTATTTCAAAATTCAAATTGTAAAATAACAATCATTTAAATTTTGTCTTTAAAAGGCAGTTTAAAAAAATTATTTATTTATGGCTGCATTGGGTCTTTGTTGCTGCGCGTGGGCTTTCTCTAGTTGAGGCGAGCAGGGGCTACTCTTCATTGTGGTACGTGGGCTTCTCATTGGGGTGGCTTCTCTTGTTGCGGAGCATGGGCTCTAGGTGCGTGGGCTTCAGTAGTTGTGGCTCGTGGGCTCTAGAGGGCAGGCTCAGTAGTTGTGGCGCACGGGCTTAGCTGCTCTGCGGCCTGTGGGATCTCCCTGGACCAGGGCTCAAACCCATGTCCCCTGCATTAGCTGGTGGATTCTTAACCACTGCGCCACTGGGGAAGTCCTAAAAAGGCAGTTTTTGATTGGCAATCCATGAGAATGTTAATGCAATTCTACCACCTGAAGCCCAGCAATAATGTACCTTTGACATGCCCGAAACATGTTCCTCTGGTAATTCTACCACCTGAAGCCCAGCAAAGCGTCTGCCTTTGATGTGCTCAGGACATGTTCCTCTGATAACAATACACTTCAACTGCAGGTTCATTGCTTATGAAAGAGACGAGATGATGTTTAGAAAAGAAGAACATCAGCAAAGTAAGATGTAGATTCAAATCCTGATTCTGTCACATGCTGCAACCTTCAACAAATTATGGAACCTCTCTGAGCCTCGGTTTTCTCACGGTGATAACATTTCTTTGGATCTTTGAAAAGATTAATAAATAAGACAATGTTATAGTAGACCATGACATGACTGTTAATGCTATACTGGTATACCTTGGAGATATTGAGGGTTCAGTTCTAGACCACCGCAATAAAGAGAATATTGCAATAAAGCAAGCCAGTCACACTAATTTTTTGGTTTCCCATTGCGTATAAAAGTTGTATTTACACTATGCCATCATCTATTAAGTGTGCAATAGCGTTACAACTCAAACAATGTACATATCTTAATTAGAAAATACTTTACTGTTAAAAAATGCTGACCGTCATCTGAGCTTCAGCAAGTCATAGTAGTCCCATCAAATATCACTGATCACAGATCACCATATTATAATAATGAAAAAGTTTGAAATACTGTGAAGATTTGTGATACAGAGACACAAAGTGAGCAAATGCTGTTGGAAAAGTGGCGCTGATAGACTTGGTCCAGGCAGGGTTGCCACAAACCTTCAACTTGTTAAAAAAACAAAACAAAGAAAACCCCGTAATATCTGGGAAGCGCAATAAAGTGAAGCGCAATAAAACAAGGTAGGCCTGTCGTTATTATTTTATCACTACTACTGATTTTTTAAATGTTGACTTTTAAATTAAAAGCTATGCTAACAGTGGATGTCACAATCCCATTTATGTTCTGCTTCCCCCATAGATTAAAGATCAGCACAGCAAGGTGATAAAAAGAGGTTGTGAAACTGACCCTTGGGCTTGGATTTGGGATCAGCTCTCCCAAAGCGGGCAGGCTCATCTCTACCTGGAGCAAAAGTGAGACTGAATTGTTTGGGCAATGGGTGAATGTTAACCTGAATAGTAGAGTTTCAAAAGTCGACTTTAGCTTCAGTAATAATCCAAGATGGCTTAAGAAAACAAAGTGTGTTTACTCAAGCACAGAGAACGGTATAGAGTGGGGGGCTGGGAGGCAGTGATTCTAGAATCAGGCTGCCCTAGCTTTAATCTCTACTCTGCCACTGACTAACCTTGTGGTCTTTGGAAAGTTATTCATCTTTCTGTGCTTCAGCTTCCTCACCTGTATTATGGGCCTAATAATAGAACTTACTTCACAAACTTTGCACAAAGTTATATAGACACTTGGTATATAGCATCTGACAGCCAGTTCACCCTCATAAATGTCCATGATGGTTATTATCACTGCTGTCTTTTCAACCACACCTAGAACAAGCATCCCCAGTAATGTCATTCCCAAAATTGAAGCCTGGTGGTTCAAGCCACAACTCTGAGCACCATCCTTGATCCTTCCCATTTCCCTAGTTCCATATCCACTCTGTCAAGCGCTATTAGTTCTACCAGCAAAATAAATCCTGAAACATTCACTTCCCTCCGTCTCATCTTGTACCACTACCGCTTGTGCCGAGCTTCCCTACTCCTGCCTGGAAGACTGCAAGGACCCTCTAAATAGCCTTCTTTGCTTCCATGCTTGCTACTCACAAGACTGTGGTCTTCAGGGAATGCAAAATATCACCACCTGCTTACAGCCTCTGAATGCTTTTCCATTATATTTACGATAAAATACAAACTCCTGCTCAAGGTATACAAGGCCCTATTTAACGTAGACTTGCCCACCTCCATGCTCATTCTCACCATGCCCTCTTCCCACACCATACTCCAGCTACACTGGCCTCCTTTCTGTTCCTGAAACACCGGGAGTGTATTCCTGCCTTAAGCCCTTTGCACTTAGTTACAAGCTTTCTCCCTCCTGGGCTCTGAAAGAGGCAAGTCGTTCTGATCCTTCAGGCTTCAGTTCAGATATCACCTTCTAGGAAAAGCCTTCTCAGGTGATCTGCCTTAAGCAGCTCCAGCACTCTCAGATCAGTTTTATTTCCACCGAAGCACTTTTCATCAGAAATAAGAAACTGATGATAACCCAATTCGTTTACTCTCATCACCTGTTCCTTCTGACAAGTGTGCAAATGGGGTGAGGATGAGAATTACACTATTCTTGTTCATCATTCTTATCTCTAGCACCTTGAATTGCTCAAATACTCCCACCATCAAATTCTCTTTCATATAGTACGGACCATTGTGGTAGCACTCTCTAAACTGTCTGAATAGAGAATAAATTCAGGTATGTGAAATGGGGCACAAATGAAGTCAGGGCAGTGTGTGATTCACTCCTTAGCAGATGGTGGCCCTATCACACAATGGAATTGCAACATTATCCACCAGTTGTGCTTGTTACCTGTCTCCTGCTCGAGTTTGAGTCCCATAAGGCAAGTACTTTCTGTCCCTCACTGTTTCGTCCAAAGTGGGTAGAGCAGTGCTGAGTACAGACAAGCCTTTCATAAATATTTGTTGAATGAATGAATGAAGGATAAACAGAAGAGTTTTGCTCATCCATTAGGCATAAACGATTATCCTCCTTCCTACTCTTGGGTCCAACAACTGCTAAACCTTAATGATAACAAGGGTGAGTAATGTTGCAACATTCTCTTAATTATCCAAAATGTGACATTAGATAAATGCTTCTCAGTTTGAACTTTTAAACTTTTTCTTTGCCCCTTTAAATACTTCTCTAGCCCCATGAAAATGGAAAATTAGGATATAAAACCAGGGATAGACTGTAAGCCCCATGAAGAGCAGGAATAATGTGTTTTGCTCACTGCTGTAGCTTTAGCCTCCTAGCACAGTGCTCTGATTGTAGTAAATGCTAAAAAAAAAACTATATATTTTTAAATAATTTTTAATGTACAACCAGTGGAAAATGCCTTCACTGGCAGATGTGGCCAAAATGTGATAATGACCCAAAGTGCAGACCCGCCTGTAAAATCCCCAGATTCCCTTTCTAAAGGAACTAGATGAGTATCACGTGTAGTTACTTTCCTTTACTGACTCAACGGGGGCAAAACAAAACAAAACAGAAAAGCAAAAAAAACCCCCACAGACCTGGAATGCAGACACTTTCCTACAGTAAGTTCAGTGGAAGTCTCTGAGAGGTCTACAATTCTGCACTTTATTTAGAATTCAATATAAGATGCATCTATAAATTTCTTCCTCTCTCCCAATGAGCTGCAATCCATCAAAATTTCTAAAGCAGCCATGTATAAGAAATTATTCATCGTGATTCTGCACTGGGAAACACATGCAAGGAATATGATTTCACTTGGGAGCAGGCGTGTTCAGAAGTGATGACATAGGTTAAGCTTTTAAATGCTAATCTTATCTCTTCTCAAAGCACTGGATGACTTATCTGTCATCCCTACCAGAGAAGGCAAAAGAAAAAAAAAAAAGCTCACACTCACAGAACTAAATTTTTTTTTTTTTACGTCATCCAGACCCATTCCTAGTTTGACTAAAGAATAAAATCAACTACCTTTTCTTCAGAGTAACACAGGCATAATATCACTGTTCCCCTCTGACAAGACTTGTTTGCAAGAAACAGAAAGTTGCATGCCAGACTACTCAGGAGTGGACTCAAATGACACTCCCCCTCACCACCCCCCTCCAAAATAGGCTTTATTATTGCATTTTCATGCTAATAAGCATGATTAAGTGGCAACTCTTTTATTCCGATTTTTCACCATGACATCATGGAGTTGTGCTGAGCAATCTCCATAATATCACTATGTAGGAAGAGACTCCAAATTCAGCAGAGAAAGGAAGATGTAGGACAGAAATAAAAAAGAAGACTTTTTACAATGTATCAGGATGTGAGTAGTGGCATCACACAGTTTATTATTACTATTTTTTAAAAGGTTCTGAGTTAACAATCTTCAAAGTAAATGTCAACTATTTTGTGTTATGAAATTCTTCCTCAAAGACAACCTGGGAAGATTATCAATTAAGCTTTCTTGTTTAATAAAACAAAAGAAGAATATGGAAAATGTACTTTAAACCCTGCTCAAGTCCTAACTCTAAATAATGCTAGGGGAAAATAAAAAGGAACTTTCTCCTTGGGTCAGGAAAGAAGATGAGTGAGTATCCATTGCAAGATTATCCTTTGGGCTTTTTTCAAAGCAGCTGCTTTGCTGTGGAATCAAAAGTGGCTGGAGGAATATATGTAAACAGGAAGACTGCTTGGAGAGCAAAGAGATTCTCTCACCATATAGGAGAGAAAGGGAATCTCAGGAAATGAAGACAGGGCCGTGTATCCAGCTAAATGAAATTTAAAAGATATGCTTCAGCTGCTGTATGATTCAAGTGCCAAATCTGCACAAGCCATTTTGCACATCCACTTCATTGTTTAATTTTTGAGTGTCATCTCCTCTTCTCATTTATGGTCCTTTTTGGAAATTTTGTTTGTAAATTGAGACAGGAGGTAGATTTTGCTCCTTGCTATGTGATTATTATCCAAAACTAGAAAAAGTTTTATGGCTTTCAGAAATGATAACCTTTCAGTTTACACACAAAACCAAGCAGCTTACTTGATTTAAAAAACAGAAAAAGAGAAAAGGTAAAACAGGCCATGCTGTAAGGTTGCATAACTTTAACAACTTCAGAACTTTTGAAAACTTGGCATCAAAACATTGGGTTGGCCAAAAAGTTCATTTGGGTTTTTCCGTAAGATGTTATGAAAAAACCCAAACGAACTTTTTGGCCAACCCAATAGTTTTGTGAATTTTTTAAAGTACACAAATCTAAAAACGGTTAACTTTAGAGCACTGAATTGTAAAGCAGTTGTATCATTGCCTTGGGTCACTAAGATGGTGGCTTCTAATCACAGATGAAATTTGAAAACATCACTTATTAAATCCTTCTCAACTTTCTTCCTCCACACTTAAATATGTCTTTGATCTTGAGTAATGAAACATCGTTTTTGCTAAATTCCTTAACTACATCAGTCTTAAATCCACAAGTATCATTTAAAATGAACCATCTAAAATTCTCATATTGTCTATTGTCTCGTATTTATTTCATCAATTTCTTGCTAGAGATTATACACATCAGAATCTAAAACTGCACAACATCCTTTCCTTGTCTATTGCACTGGCTAACCATTAACCAACACAAACTGTGGAAAGAAAATATGAAAGGAAGCTTTTTGAATGTGGGTGGGCTGGGAAGAAGAATTCATTCACTGTATTTATAACGGTCTTATTCATTATTATGTATCAAGAAAAACATCTTACCTAGGCAAAGAGAGAAGATGTCAGCAATACTAATACTAAGCCAACAGACTGGGTTGAAGACTAACTAGTTGTAAGATGCTGAGCGACTTGCGCAACCTTCCTAAGCCCACATTCCTCTTCTGGAAATGGAAGGCTACAACCACCCTCATAGGTGGAGAGAATCAGGGGAGATGAAAGTATGTAACACACTTAGCTCAGGACCTGGCACATGGGATAAGCGTCACAATCAGCATTTTCTTCCTCAGCAGCTGATTATGGACTAAAATCCTTTCTGGCTCTTATACCCTCTGTAATCTTGAATCAGCAAGCACCATCTGGCACCTGCTATTCAACCTATCGTGTTATTTCCTTAAAAATGGCCAGCAACTTGCCCCCCACCTTCCTCTTTTATTAATCCATGGTCTCTACCCTCTTCTACAACCCCAAGTGGCCCACTTCTCTCTCCAAACAGAATTATGTTTGAACAACATATGTTTGTGCCAGGTGGTACTGAGTACAGTTATATGCGTTTCCTATGTATGACATCCAGGCGTGATAGTAATGTTCCTCCTACCTTCCAAATCACCCTCCTTGGTGCCAACCCATGTGTCAATTGAGGTCAGCAGGCATAAAACCGATAAGTACTCAGATCCATGCTTAGAATGCTATAGTCAAAGATTCAGTCAAAGATCTATCTCACGTGATTCATTAGCTCATAGTTTGGTTCCAAAAACCTTTACTAAGATTTTGGTGTTGTACCACTAGCTGGGGATACCAGCATGAGGCAATTTAGCCAGGCAGACAGGTAAGTAAGAATATAATTTCATTATATTGTTTTCAATATATGATTTTTTTTTTTTTTTTTTTGTGGTACGCGGGCCTCTCACTGTTGTGGCCTCTCCTGTTGTGGAGCACAGGCTCCAGACGCGCAGGCTCAGCGGCCATGGCTCACGGGCCCAGTCACTCTGCGGCATGTGGGATCTTCCCGGACCGGGGCACGAACCCGTGTCCCCTGCATCGGCAGGCAGACTCTCAACCACTGCGCCACCAGGGAAGCCCTATATGATTTTTTTTTTAATGCTATAGAAGCACGGGGTAAGATCACTAAACACAAGGAAAGTGAGGGCAGGGAGGAAGGGCAAACAGACTTCAGGGAGGACTTCCAAGGGGAGGAACCATCTCAGCTAGACCAGCTGGAGGATGAAGAGGGGCTACCAGGGCTTTCAAGACCAAATGCAGTTGTGGAATATGTCACTATTTCACTGTACTTCGTTAAGTGACGCCAGCATGAAATTTACCACTCAGGGAGCAGTAGAGATAAGCAACAACCAATCACAGAGAATCTTGTACAGTGTGTTGAGGGTTTGGACTTTATCCTGCAGGTAATGTAAAGTCAATGGAGGATTTTAACCAGGGTAGTCACATGGTCAGCATTCCATTAATAATCTAGATTGTGTGCATTAGAGAGAATCTTTAAAATTACAGAATTCACTCTTCATTTTGTTGTATAACAAAATGGATGCCCTCGGAGGGATGAACCCCATATCAACACCACATAGTTGAATTTAGGATGTGGATCTCCTATACAGTCAGCAAGTGCTTGTTCTGACTTTCCTGCCTTGCCCCACCAAGTGCCAAGACACACATTTCAAGGAAATATGCAAAACTAAGTCCCTTTATAATCCAGCCCTCCTCTTAAGTGACTTATAAAAACCAATGATTCTGTCCCATTCTCCTTTGGGCCTTAAAAGAATGGATGTAGACTTTTTCCTTTTTCAACGTTTAAAAGATTTTTGCTTTTTGGTTTCACTTGAGTCTTGGATCAAATTGTTGTGTTAGATCCTACTCTAAACTGAACCCAAAGTTACTTCACACTTGTCTGGGTTGGTAACTTAATTTTTGAGGTAGTGATAGTCAAAGATTCAGTCAAGAAACCTCTAGAAAGAGCGTTCAGATTATACAATGTCAGAAAACAGGAGCTGTTTTCTGTCTTTCACAAGTACTTTGAACAAGTCCATCAAAAGGAACTTAACAGTTTAATGTTCTGTACAAAAATGGAATGCTTGTTTACCTGAAGTAATGGAGAGGTAAAAGTAACGTGTGTCTGTCTTGATTGATACAAAACTTACTTGAAGATTAACCTGGACAATCAAGCCCTTAAACTCTAAATACCATCACGCACAAGAAAAACCTGGATTCATAATGCAAACATTCCCAAACTGTTGATCCTACACCCTTAACTAAATTCAACACATGCAAAGAAAAAAAAACAAAAACAAGAGCAAAAAAAAAAAAAAAAAAACCACAACCTACTTTGAATGCAAAAATGAATTTTTCTTGAAAGCAGCTAGCATTTACCTAGGTTTTCTGGGTACCCAGCATGAAATAACCCTTCTCACGTACTGGCTCATTTAATCCTCAAAACCATGTGAGAAGTTAAACACTATTATAAATGTCATTTTAGAAATGAGAAAATCAGAATGTTAGAAGAATGATTCAAAGTCATCCAATTTGAAGAGGTGACGCCAGATCTATGCGTCTCCAAAGCTATTAATACATACTATATAAAGTAGTGTGCGGCTCATTTTGGAAGACATTAATAAACTCAAAGCTTTCATGTATTTAGAAAGTTTGAATTTTTCATTACTCAAGGCTTAGAATAATAAGTATGACCGTAGGCCTCTGAATGGAACAACACACACAATAACTGGTGACATAGCCAAGTCATGTATCAGCATTCTTGGTTACAAAGGGGGATGCTGACCCAGATCCAGACCCTTACTAATCTCAGTTCAGGTCACACAATCCAATTTCACATAATCACCCATAATCTCTCTCTGCTTTTCAATGACAACAGGTTTAAATAAATTATAGCCATCACACAAGTGGGGCAAATGGACAGAGTAGACTGATCCATACTGATCTGTTAGCTGGCATAATCCAGTCCCTAAAGATTAGAGATACTACTTACTGAACATCAGTTCTGGGTCAGCCAATTTCCATATATTATCTCATTTAATCTTTGTATTCTTCCAACCATGTAATATTATCCTTACGACCCCATTATACATATGAGGGCATTGAGAAAGAAAGTAAATAACATGCACGTGAGTCTTGGTGAATAACAGAGCTAAGGACTTAAGCCTCATTCTAACTCCAAAGTCCATGCTCCTTTGAGTGTCTACATGAGGCCAATGAGTCAAACATTTGTACAAACACAACTTAGTTCTTAATAGTATAGCAGGAAAACGTGTTAAGTCTGAAAAGTACTTTTTTTATAATAGTACAATTCTGTGAGTGACAATCACAAAGCAGGTATGCAACATCCTATTTCCAGGTTAAAAAGCTACAAAGTATTATTATTCCATTTTACAGAAGAGGAAATTCAGTTTAAGAGAAGGTTAAGCAAAGTTAAATAATTTGCTTAAGATCCCTTGGCAAGCTAGAGCCAGACGTAAAACCTTGGTGCTTTTGACACAAAAGCCATAGCTCTTTCCTTTCTCCCTTGACAAGTGGCTATATTTCTGTTGATGCAGAAAATGACTTCTCCTCCCAGATAGGGAGAAGTAGATCACTCACCGATTCATGGGAAGGACTCATGTTCTGTCCCCCCAATTCCAAGCATAGCATAGCGTTTAGGAATGTAGGCTCTAGTTACAGACCGCCTGGTTCATAAGTCAGCTCCACCACGTATTAGCTCTGTGACCTCGGGCACAGGATAGAAAGAAGTAACTTTGCTCTAGGTAAACTATCTTGTGATTATAATTATACACATTGAGCTCTTTTTCAGTTTTTGGTTAAAGTAGAGAATGAAAACAATTATTCAGGGCTAAAGTGAATTCCAAGCCTGAGGTATTTGGATAAATTGCTTGAACTTTCCCTTTCATTCTGACAATGGAGACTTTGTAATTAAAGTCACTTTCTTAAGAAAGGAGTCACCACTGTTGATAAGCTTACCATTTGTTTAATGCTGAAGATCAGAGTGAATATTTATTTAGGATTTCCTAGGTGCCCGGCACTGGACTAAGGGCTTTTTGTGGATTATTTCATTTAATCTTCACAACCACCTTTGAGAAATGTACTCCTGCCCTCTCTCTTTGGCAGATAGGGAAACCGAGGCTCAGGGGATTAGCCAACCAAAGTGGGTCATCTAACTGCAGTCTATTTGGTTCATCACACCTCTGTTCTGTTGTTTCCTTCACCTGCGTTCGAATGATTCCAGGACCTTTTAGCAACCTTTTAAACAACTTCATTTCCACTAAACTGATAAATTACATAGCGATGCTGCCCCTAAGGGTGCTCCAACAGTCAATTGTTTCAAAAAATCTAACATCAATGCAGAAAATGAATTTTTACTATTCATGCGGTTGGACTGACAAGGAATTACAAAGCAAAGGTCACAACTTTAATGGCTGGTAGCTTTAACAAACAGACATAAGCATAAAGACATTATTAAGTAGTTTTCTAAAAATGATCACCGCCGCTTAAAATTGTGTTTGGAAACAGCATGAAAATAGAGCAAACTGATTAAAGTAATCCCCGGAGCATCTTTTATCCCCCAAGAAGTTATTTTGCAACACAATTTTCAAATATTTAAAAACCTCCCCTCTGCCAAGAATAGTACCATTTTATTTGAAAGACACCAAGGTTTCGGCAGTAATTCTTAATTCCATAAATTAAAATGGCATTTTTCCAGTTTATAAGGACCTCGCACACAACAGGTCAGCTGACGCAGGCATTCGATGGCTAAGGAGACTGAGGTGGGAGAGGCTGGGGACCAAACCCTGGATCCCCGACTTGTAGGGGTGCTGCTGCTCTTCACAGCCATTTACCCTCCTGCGTGGTCCTGACAAGCTGCATCAGAAGCAACCCCTCGCTCTCCCGGGAACCCTGCTTCGCTTGCTCTCAAACTTCCCCTTATAAGATTAAAAAACCATCATCTTCACAAGCAAATTTTTTTTTAAAAAAAGGCTTGAGTCTTACAGATCGTATGTATATGTATATTTAAATATGGGTTCATTCCATTGACGTGGTTCAATGGAATCTAGTTTTTACAATTAAACAGGCTTGGGCTTCCCTGGTGGCGCAGTGGTTGAGAGTCCGCCTGCCGATGCAGGGGACACGGGTTCGTGCCGCGGTCCGGGAGGATCCCACGTGCCGTGGAGCGGCTGGGCCCATGAGCCATGGCCGCTGAGCCTGCGCGTCCGGAGCCTGCGCTCCGCAACAGGAGAGGCCACGACAGTGAGAGGCCCGGAAAAAAAAAGAATTAAACAGACTTGGCTCCAAATCCAAGCTCTTCCACTTACTTGCAATTTTTTTCCCCTTTTAATCTTGGGCAAGTGTTCTTAATCTCTCTGAACTTTAGTTTCCTTGTTAAAAAAAAATGAGATCAATAAATAATATCTGTTTTGTAACTTTTTTTTTTTTTTTTGCTAGACTCAAATGAGATATTCCTGTGCAGTTTGTGGCCTGGTGCCTCATCTATAGTGAGTAATCAACGGATATTAACTTATTAACTAGTCTTATTACTTCATTCTTTCTCTTGTTTTTTTTTTGGCCGTGCCCCGTGGCATGTGGGATCTTAGTTCCCGGACCAGGGATCAAACCCGTGCCCCATGCATTGGAAGTGCAGAGTCTTAGCCACTGGACTGCCAGGCAAGTCCCCTATCCTTGCTCTTCTTAAGCAGCTTGTCTTTTGGCCTATTTTGTATAATTGTTGCCTTTCGTAGAAAGGGGAGAAAGATAAAGGGGGTAAAATTGGAGGAAAATTTTGTTTAATTTGCTAAGAGTGCTTGTGAGTGTTAAAGAAGGTAGATTGTGTATAAATAAAGCAGTTAAGGTATTAAGCTCTATTATTTTAATTCATTTATTCATGCAAGCCCTATAGCCAAAGGCAGGAACTGTGAACAATGAATTTATGTCTTACAGCATGTGGATTTGCTGAAAGCTTCCATGATTCCCTCCTCTTGCAGCGAAGGAACTGATTATTTACTAAGAGCAAGTACCTGTGCCCTTACACAGCCTATCTCACTTAATCACAACAACAGTACTATGAATAGATAAGTTATTTCTGCACCCATTTTAAAGATTGGGAAGGAAAATTTCAGAGAGAAACACTTACTGAAGGGCACACTGCTAGTAAGAGGCCGAACCACTACTACATTTGATTCAGTCCAGTGTTTTCGGTATTCTCACATGCCCACCAGTTTCACTTAGTAAATAATAGTGCACATTCACTGAAAATTAATACTGTAAATGGGGAACAAAGTAGCCTTTCTAATCATCAACCAGACACATCTGTGTATAACAGAGCCAGGACAGTAGTTAGAATTTGCCTTCTGTTAAAAAAAAAAAAAGAAAAAGGCTTCTAAAAAAGGTTGTTGGCACTTAACAACCTGAAATCAGGCATTTATTTATTCAACAACATTCCATCTGTGTTCACTGAACCTCTAGTATGAGCCACTCTGCTAGGTAACTGGAATCACAAAATTTTTGTTGCCAACTATTACAGGCACCTGTTTTTAATATCTAAATTGTGTTTGTTTTTGATTTAATGTTCCTATAAGCAGAACGTGTATCTTTGAGGTTCTGAATAGGCTGCACTAATACACTGTGGCAGTGCCAGCTAAATCTCTTTGGGTGTTAATCATGACCATAAAACACTTGGAGTTGGCATTTTAAAGACCTTTTCCTCATCTGTGAATTGGGGTTTAAAGAAACAGTACCTACCTCCCAGAAGAAAAGTTCTTTGAATTCATCTTGGAACTGTTTTCTACTAAATGCCATTTTGGCATGATCTTATTATCAGGGTGATTTGATTTTACAAAACAATCATGAAAGTATTTAAAATGGATACACATTTAAATGTCAAATGCTTGACACAGGCTGTAGTAAATTTCATTCCTTCAAGCTGAATCATTTATGTGTGACATTTATACAGAAATGCAAACAATAAATGGTCAAATCGATAAAAGTCTATGGAATTGTTTAAGAATAAGAAAGATCCAAATTTCAAATGGGGAACTATTTTTTATAGTCCACTATTTTCTAGTACTGTTAAGATGTAGAGTACCATTATGGCCATAGTACATTATAAACAAACGTGTCCTAAACTTTTAAAGTATTTTCCTGGGCAGGGGTTAAGAATTAGAAAAAACAAAACTGTTACAATTTGTTGCGTAACAATGGAAGGATTATATAAACCCTATTTTGTCGTTTGATGCTTTTCTACACAGAATTAATTTCATCCAGCACTAAAAACGTTACACTAATATCGTCCTTTTGATTCTTCATGAACGTTTTCTAACTACTTTATTATCCCTGCACTTTAGTAACCCCTTTGCACCACCTGGAAGCAGAAAGCACCAGCCCAGCTCCTTTTACTGTGATAATTTATCTTTCTAACAAACAGTAGAATGACCTGTGTTAGTTCTCCACCTAACAGAACACATCAGAGATCTCTGGGTAGGGCCAGCTGAAGATAGCAGCTTTCTAAAATCGCCAGAGATCCAAACTAAAGTAATCACAGAGGTTTTAGTCGGTCATCAAAAATGGAAATCCCTAACGTGTTGACTATTTCAGAAGTGTTAAACTGTAGGTTTAACACAGAACCATAAATAACGATGTGTGACTGCCGGGGTTTGTTTTGTAATCCTTGGGTTTTCTAGATCACATTAGAAACCATTTTATATGAAGCACCTCTACCCTGCCTCCCTCCTCCCATCTAAAGTTCGTCAGTGAATGTAAATTTTAACAGCCATCCATATGGACAACGCATACCAGGAAGGGTGCAAGGCCTTTATAAACACAACCTACTTTCTTTGCAACACTCTTCTTGGAAATCAAGGAATCTGTTTTTTCACAAGGTAGCTGTCTAGGAAGGCTTTGCGAAAGGGACCCCAAGTAAACAGTGGAAAACTCAGCACAACGGGGTTCCTCACAATAGACAACCACTATTAAGCTGTAATTTTTAGAGGCAACCTGGTTTACTACCACTCAAACACTGGTATTTAGAAGAAACAGGCCAATTACAAGATGTGATTCAGCCCTGGACTTTAGTAAAGGCACTTAAATGGAAAGGTCCTTGGCTTCAGAGATTTCAAGTCAAGAGGAAAAAGAGGCAAAAGTGCTAAGCACCCACAGGGCTTTTAAACAAAAGATGAACTTCTGCTCCTGAAAGGGCAACAGAGTATGTGTATGCAAGACAAACAACGGCCCCCTTCAGGCTGTGCTCTGTCCTCCCTGGTCTCCAGTGGGGGCACAGTATGCGGTCAGGGTACATTATACAGTGGGGGTGCCCTTTCTGCAAAGGTGAAGGAGGCTGGGGCTTACTTTTTCCAGTGAGCACTGACGATGGCTTTGCTCTCGCTCTCTCGTCTTGTGCGCCCTTTTGCTTGGTCACCCTAGAGAGCAAAGGCATTCTTTGCAAGGCCACTGTCAGATTTTTGAGCTGCTGTCTGTGCACCAGGAACACAGAAAAGGCACCCTAACTGCCCCCTTAGAGACCACATTCTAATCAGCAGCCCTCCACGCCCCAAGGCAACAGCTACACCTGCAAAGTCAAGTGCTGAATTCCTTCATCCAGATAAATGAAAGATAGCTACTGCTACTTTTTTTTAAGTGTCTGGATCATTGCCTCAATTCTGAACATGGTTTTAGCAGGAAGTTCACTAGATTTTGCTGGTGCTTAGAGCATTATCATCATTGTCACAGCTCTATTTTCTGCGGAATCAGTGGTCCCTTGCCTGGAGGAGGGGGTCCAGACCTGCAAAAAGTCAGGGCAAGGAGAGACTGAGACTCGGCAACGTGCCATCCACAGAAACTGTCTTTCCCGGAGGCAGAAGGGCTGCTCCCTCCTTTTTCAGCCTCTGTGTCTCCAGCTGCAGACCTCTCCCCTTCACTCTTCTTCTCAGGATTAACTCTAGGGCACAATATTACTGAGGCTCAGTGACTTGCCCAAGACTATGAAGATCCAGTGACTGGCCCTGGAGCCAGAACCAAGTGCAGGGTCCGTACCTCTGATTCCCTGCACGAAAGTTCTTTCCACTACAGGATCAAATTCTCTCCATTTCTTCTCCATGCACACAGATATTGGAGACCGCAGGGGTAGAAACAATGAGCAAATACGGGGAGACAGACATTCATTAGTTATGTAAGATGACGTCCTCTGGCTGTCTGACTTTGCCTTATGATTCCTTCTTCACTTAGAGGATTTAAAGATTGGGAGAGAGAAAGTAAAGATCCCCTTCAACTATGGATATTGCCAAAATAGCAAGTGCAAATACCATTCTTGTTATAGAGGAATATCAAGTAGCAGGTGAAAAGGCTAAAAGTAGAATAGTCTAAGTTGAAATCTCCTTCATTTCTCCCCATTGGCTGCTTTATTATCATAAAACAATGGTTAAAATTTCTATTCACACCAAAGCAATGACTACATGAATCTCGGAACCAAAGGAAGCTAAAATGCCATCTGGTTCAAACATCTATTTTACTACTACCTTAGACATAGAGAATTCTAGAACTGGAAGGCACTTAGAAATCACCTAGTCCGACTCTCTCATTTTACAGTGGAGGAAACTGAGGTCCAGAGAGATTCAAATGTCTTCCCGAAGTCATACAACATAGTATCTGCGCTAATAAATGAACTCCATCCCCTAATAACCAAGTCAATGTGGCAGCCTAGAAAAAAATAGTAAAATGTAGTCAAAAGACAAAGAGAGTTACGTAATAGACAGTCTTCCTTTAGATGACACACACTGCAATTTTAGAAGAAGATCCATGAGGCCTAATTATAAGAAAATCACCCCCTATCACCTCCATTTTTCTGGACAGAAGGAAATAGGTAGAGGTGGGATAATGACAATTCTCTCCAACTCCCAGCTCCTGTAAACAGTTTTTATCATGCCCGTGATTAAGTGAAAAGGCAAAAACATCTCACTGCATCTATAAATCAATAAGGCTATAGTCAATGGTTTCTATGAGACAAAGTCTAAATAAAATAACCCTGAAAACAGCATATATTATAAAAGCATCCTGGTGTCCCTTCAATTTGTTTTATAAATTGCTCTGACTACACAGGTGACTAACACCAAAGAGAGTCTCCTGCAGGTGCTCATGATTCTTGTACAATAAAACAAAGATACAAGACCACTCCTGACAGATTTCTATCCAAATGCCTTACCCTAATTTACAAAAGGGAACATTAAGGAAACTGAGAAAAGAAAAAAAAATCTCCCAAACTTGCACGATGAAAAAAATTAAAATGTCACCACATGTTGCCTGGTAAAGACAATAAAGACACCCTGCAGACATGAATGCTTGTCCTCACTCTGAAGAGCAAGTTCACGAACACCAAGGACGGGAAACTGACCCAGTCTCTTTAGTCTAAAATGAAATAAAATAAACCCTCAGAATCAGACAAGAGGAACTTAGAAAGCAAAAGTATGGAAATATGAAAGTGAATCAGAGATGGTGATTATATTCCCATTTTCGATTCCTATTTTCAATTTTAACTCTTATTTTCACTGTTTAAGAAAAACTTTAGGGCTTCCCTGGTGGCGCAGTGGTTGGGAGTCTGCCTGCTAATGCAGGGGACACGGGTTCGAGCCCTGGTCTGGGAGGATCCCACATGCCGCGGAGCAGCTAGGCCCGTGAGCCACAGCTACTGAGCCTGCGCGTCTGGAGCCTGTGCTCCGCAGCAAGGGAGCCGCCATAGTGAGAGGCCCGTGCACCGCAATGAGGAGTGGCCCCCGCTTGCCACAACTAGAGAAAGCCCTCGCACAGAGATGAGGACCCAACACAGCCAAAAATAAATTAATTAATTAATAAAGTCTTACCCCCAACATCTAAAAAAAAAAAAAAAAGAAAAACTTTAAAGCATTTATCATCTCTCCTGCCACCGATAACCTTTCTTTCCATACATTCCTAATTTGATAGTACAAACAGGTATCAGTTTATAAGGCTGAAGGCAGCAATCCAGATTTATGAAAATTTGGTCTCTGTGCTTTGATGGTTAAGCAACATTTACCTGCAAAAGCTAGTTTTTTTCTGGCTTTTAAGTTCGTCGGCAGGCAATTCTCTTCTCGGGGATAATAAATTCAGACTGTAACTACAGTAAGCCACTGTGCTGGGATACAGACATATATAAAATCTCATTTAATCCTTACAGATCTTTATAACTATTTTATAATCATTGTACAGATTGCAAAATGGAAATCCCAAGAAGTTAAACCATGTGCCTAAAGTCATTTGTCTTACCAGTGGTAAGACAGGAATTAGAATCAAAGTCTTGAAAAGCTAGAACCTAAGATCTCTCCACTATATCTCAGGTGTTCCCTAGACATGGTTGGGAAAGGGCACACTCAGTGGGGCTCGCCGGACCATGCAAGAAACCTCCAGTTTCAGACTAGCTATTTGGGGAGAATTTTTTTTTAATGTTATTGATGGTGATGGAAAGATTTCAATAGCCCTATCATTATAGCATAAATGTGATTCATAACTTGCGGTCTCCAAATCAGCAGTTAGATATAAATAAAATTTGGCGATTTTAATTGGTTTGGCTCGGGCCGGGCTTTCGGACTTCCATATGGTTATTTTCCTTGTTTTATGTTGCATGTAATCGACTTAGCACTTGAGTTTTAAAGTCTTGGCAGAATCTATCAATTAAAAGTTACAAAAATTAGGATTGTTCAAAGCACACATTCCAAATGAAGTGATTTTCAAGACAAAATTTTAAAATGCTCTTTTCATAAATGTTAAATTTTTCTGTAAACTTGCATCATCACCCAGATGACAAACTTCATACAGACAAAAGAGGGATCTTTTCTCTGGAAAAACAAAAGCTAATAAACATTCTATTTGCTTCTTCTGAGAACTAATGTGTGCCTAAAATGGCCTTTTCTACACCGTTTGCCAGATGAGTTTTTCCTATCTTCATATTTCTAAAACTGACAGCAGTCGTGAAAACTCTCACAGACCAGACTATCTCAAAACTAAAATGTAAGTACAACATCAATAAACATGGCGCCAGCCCTGTTAAACTGATAGCACTTTTCTTTTTCATGCGGGCTTCTCACTGTTGCGGCCTCTCCCGTTGCGGAGCACAGTCTCCGGACGCGCAGGCTCAGCGGCCACGGCTCACGGGCCCAGCGGCCCCGCGGCATGTGGGATCTCCCCGGACCGGGCACGAACCCGTGTCCCCTGCATCGGCAGGCGGACTCTCAACCACTGCGCCACCAGGGAAGCCCAGCACTTTTCTAATTGGTCTTGCAAATTAATGTCCAATTGTTATTTAATATACCAGTTTATCAGAGTATTACATTGAAAAAAAATGATTATATATTGAAATAGATGTTCTTTCTAAGCCAGAGACACAATTCCCTTCAGAAAACGTAAAACCACACAATATGGATAAAATACATTCAGAAATCTGAAAAACACAAAATGCTTTCATTTCTGTAGACTTGTGACTAAACTTATTGTTAAAATTGCTCCTCAAGACCACTGCCCATGTAATTATTTCCCATATGCTAAAAGTTCATCACACGTGCTAAATAAATTAAAGAATCATTTATCAAACCTCAAGTGGTCGTTGGTGAATTTCCACATTTGTTTAGCTTGACTGAAAGTCCAGAATGCCTGGTGTCCCTGTGATTCTTGGAGAGATGCACAATTCAAGTGTATTTTTTAAAATTATCATTAATTCTCATTTTATATCTTGGGTAATGGAAGGGTACACAACTGTTTGTTTTATAACAGAACTCTGGAATTGATGCCATCTTTACAAATGATTATTTAAACTATTGAATGTTAATAGATATTCCTCCCTGGCAAGTATAACGTTAGATTCAGTAGAACCATCTTACGACTTAATGTCAGATTTCCTTATGCTACTCTCCATCCATAGAGGTGCACAGGAAATTTCTTTGTAACTTTTGGATTAGAAAATTTAACAATATGAATGAGGATCTAAGCACCCTCCCCCATTTCCACTGATTATTTCATTGATTTCATGCTATTTCCAGGGTCCCCTTTTTCTGTGGCAAGAATATGGAATTGCTAGACGTATCTTTAAAGGAAACCTTGAAGGTCATTAGATCCCAGGCAATGAATGCCTTCATTCACCAAGGGCACTGCCCTCCTTTGCCTTCAGTCCTTTAACAGCAGCAAGTTCCCCCAAAGGGCTTGCACTTTTACTCGGCCTGAGCAGGTCACATTTCTAAAATACTTAGCTGCCTGCAGTGTCTCTGGTCAGCAGTACTGAGTCACTAACACCAAGGAGTTTCAGGCTAGTTTGACCTCTTTCTAGTTTTCAATGGAATTATCCCATGTAATCCAATTTACACAGCCATTTAATCAAAGTGAGAAAGGAGATTACAGAGCTCACTTTTGTTTTGCAAAGCAAGGGTGCAAGGATCATCAATCCTACTGACTCTCAAAGTGACTTGATAGTACATCGCCCCCCTTTGGATTGTTGGTCATTAACCTGATCTGTCTCCAGTGATCTTGTTTAAATAGGAAGGTTTAGGCTCTTTTCCTGAACTAGAAGGTAGCGGTTTCTCCACCCACATCTCACCACTACCATTCACGTGAGCAGATGCTACTATAACAAAGAATTGGTTCCCCGTCCGCCCATGCTTATTATTCCACAAAGCAGAAAGCATGTACGAATCAAGTAATTAGATTAAAACTTCTCTTCTGTTGCCAGTCTTTAACATTTGCATTTCAACAGCCCACTGTGGTGATCCCAGGTGCTTTGCCTATAAACTAACCTGCTTGCAGGAGAGGAACTTGCGCTCCGCTCCTCTCCTCGGTCTTGGGCAGCTGCCCTAGAGACTACACAAAAATTTCTTCCAGGCCACGTCCCTCCCTCCTGCCCTTTTCCACACGGGTGCAATGGGCTCGAGTCTTCCTACTCCCCTCTGAATATGTACCCTTCCCAGGTCTAGACACCTATTTAAAATATGACACTAAGTATGTCATTAAATAAAGCATTTTCAGCACATCCTAAACTGAAGATCTGTACCAACCTTTCCCCCACCAATTCCACCCCTTCGACACACTTCAGGAACTGCAATCTCCGACAGCACCTCTGGGGGGTGAAAGGGCGGCCTTACCCAACCCGCGGCAGATAACAGAAAAATTCCTAAGGGGAGAAGTAAGTAGAGGTAAGACCTGCAGTGGCAGAAAGAACTGTGCATGGGAGTACGGTGGCGGCCCTTTCTAAATCCAGATATCTGCTGCAAGAAAACAAACTAAACTAATTGTACCCCTGGACGGTGCTTTACCACTGTGCTTCTATATAATGCACAATTTTGCAGCACTGGGAATTACCTCAATAACTACCATCAGAGGTGCCCATTAACACACACACACAAACAACTTTTTCTCTTCTGTAATGGAAGAAAGTGGGTGCAATGTGGAGTTATTACCCCCTTTAGAGCTCTCTTGCCTAGAGCCGCAAACCTGGCAGGCGCCGCGGGAGTCAAGTTTCCCGGGGCTGGCCGGGCAGGTTCTCCGCCCAGCGGAACGCGGCCACTAAGGAACTCTGGGTTGGCTAAGTTCCAGCGGCTGCACCCGCGTCCGCACGAGCCAGGTACCCACCCAGGGGCTGCACAAAAATCTGGGTGCGCGAGCGAGCGTGGCGCGTGGGGAGCTGTTGTAATGTCCCCGAAATCCACGGGAAAATGTCTGCGGTGCAAAGACATGCCTTTCAGTAAGCACTTAAACTCTCCGGCCAAAGAACAGATCCTTCCATCTTACAGGAACTGCGGCTCCCGACTGACAGCTCCCAACTTAAGGGCTACAGCTCCAAACTTGACACGGGCTCCCTCTCATCACTCCCACTCCTCCTCTCCCAGGCTCACCCGGGCCGGGCGGCTGGGGCTCGCACGCCACGCACGCCTCCCCAGCGCCCTCCAGGCTCTTCCGGCAGGCACAGCCCCGAACGCCCCGGCACTTGGGGCCGGGACGCGCCGGCCTCCAGGCGCGATTTTCTTGGAGAGCCAGCGAGCTCCCGGGCGCGCCCTACTCACTTGTGTCTTCTTCATAAGGAAAGGCAGCGCTGTGATCCAGCCCAGGCAGCGGTGTGGCAACTCCGTTTAGCTGTTCTGGAGCTCCAGCATATTGCATGAGCAGCGGCTGCAGATAGTCCACGCATTGGGTAGCCCGAGCGCAGCGCCCTCTCCACTGTCCGTGCTTCGCGGAGCGCTCCCGGTCCCGGCGAGAGGCGGCGAGTGAAGCCCGGGTAGGGGAGCCGCCAGCACTTTTATACAGCTCCCTCCCGCCTACTCCGGACACGCCTCCTTCCCTTCCGGAGCTCCGGGGAAGCAAGACTGGGCTGGGGCACGGGAGGGAGACCCGGGAGGGCGGCCGGAGCCCCGCGAATACACCAGAGTTGGACAAACCAAGCCAAGCGCGTCCCCACGCCGGGGGGCCCGTGTGCGCACGGCCGGGAGGCCACCAGGGCGCGGGGGCGCAGAGGGTGAAGCTGGACACCATGCAGCCGCCGCTCGCGCTGCACGCGGGTAGTCGAGAGTCCCTGCTCGGCCTCTTAAGATCCGCCGGGGCTCACCTGGCACCGCCGGGGGACGGAAGAAATACCTCGCGCGCTGGCGAGGGCCCGGAGCTCCCTCTTTTCTGTAAAGGCGGTGTGGGAGAGGTCACTGGGGGCCTAGCAAACAATTCGCCCCCTCCTGCTTTACGGAAATGTTTTTAAAGCTTATAGGATCTATATAGTTAGGCCATTGTCTTACCCTTGTTTTTTTTAAACAATTACTTTAGTGAATGAATATTTAATCATTGAAATAACAGTTGACTCAGGATTGAATACTGCTAAGGGAGATGCTGTTTCCAGAATGGTTTACTGCTGCTTCTTTAGAAATTAAGATTGAAAGAGAAGCGATAGGTTATTAAACGTGGAGATCACCAACCCAGCCAGAGTTTTGAAAACTGTACTTTTTTGCTGGAGAAGGTTTTGGAGTCGGAAAGATAATGCAACAATAATAGTAGATAAAACCATTATATGATGCACTTAATTACATACCAGGCGCCGTGCTAAGTACTTTACAGAGATTATCTCGTCAAATCTTTTCCATAAATCTATTGTATAGGCCCTGTCATTTTTATTCCCAGTTTATAGTTGATGCAACAGTCTTAGGTCAATTTTCCCAAACCACAGCTAGGAAATGACTGAACTTAATTTGAATCCAGAGCCCTGGCTATACAGCTTTTTGTTTGTTTCTTTGTTTGGGGCTTCGTTGAGTCTTTGCTGCTGCGTGTGGGCTTTCTCTAGTTGCCCGATCGGGGGGGCTACTCTTGGTTGCGGTGCTCGGGCTTCACATTGAGGTGGCTTCTCTTGTTGCGCAGCATGGGCTCTAGGCCTGCAGGGCTTCAACAGTTGTGCCTCGGGGGCTCTAGAGCGCAGGCTCAGCGAGCCATGTGAGATCTTCCCGGACCAGAGATCAAACCCATGTCCCCTGCATTGGCAGGCGGATTCTTAGCCACTGTGCCACCAGGGAAGTCCCCTATAGAGCTTTTAAAAAATACTTAAAACAAATATTAACTCTCCAAACCCCGCCCCTGCCACCCCCCGCTTTTTTTTTAGTCTGTGCTGTGTCTTCATTGCCGCAGGCGGGCCCCAAAACCCTTTTATATTTGTTCTTATAACTGGAGAACACTAAAAAGCATTTTATTAATTTTTTAAAAGAAAATATTTACTAGACATTAACATCAATAGTCTATGAAATAAGAATAATGTGTAAATTTAGGAATTAGGTATTTTAATAAGAGAGTAGGATTCCAAATTTGCCTTAATTAGTTCAGTGTGCCTTTTTTTTAAATGAATATGCCAAACCTATAACCATGAGAAACAAGAAACTAGGTAAAATTTGAAACTCACTGTGTTAATTTTCTGTCACTGCTGTAACAAATAACCAAAACTTAATTGCTTTAAACAACACAAATTCATTATCTTAACCGTTTGGAGGTGAGGAGTCCAAAATGGATCTCCCTGGGCTAAGTGTTGGCAGGGCTGTGTTCCCTATAGAAGCTCTAGAGAGTTCCTTTTCTTGCCTTTCCAGGCTTCTAGAAGCTATCCAGATTTTTTGGATCATTCCTCTTCAAAGTCAGTTGTGGTGAATTGAGTCCTCACATCACCCACTCTGCCCTTCCCTTCTGCCTCCTTCCACTTCTAAGGGCCTTGTGATTACCTTGGGCCCACCTGGATAATCCAGGCTATACGCCCTAAATCAGCTGGTTAGCATCATTAATGCCATCTGCAATCTTAATTCCCCTCTGCTATTAAGGATAGCCTATTGACAGGTTCTGGGGATTAGGACACTGACATCTTTGGGCGTGGCAGGGGTGCATTATTCTCTCCACCACACTCAATAGCGAACAAATTCAGGGAGAACATGGAGTGGAAATGTGGGCTTGTTATGTCACTATGCATCCTTCATCAAGTGCTTCACTCCAAGTGGCTACAGAGCTCTGACTAGGAGACTACATCCCCCTCCATGGTTACGAAAATAAATGTTTGAAAAAACCAAAAGTTCAGAGTATTAAATAATTACTTTTACTTTTAATCAAAACAGTGCTACAAACCATTTTAAGCAGAAGTGAAAAGAAGTCTGTAAACAGAAACAAATGCGACGGTATAGGAAAATCATTTAACTAATGACTCCTCTCTGCCAATCCCAATCTTAACACAGCCAGCCTTTAGGAGTAATTTTGGTCTGCCAGAATCTTCCAAAGAGTTGCATATATATTATGCACAAAGGAGTTACACTCCTGAGATGTATCATTATGGTCTAATGGACAGGGAAACGGGTTTGAGAAAGGTTGATTCTATTTCAGACTCTGTTGCAGGCTCTATGACCTTGCCACCAATCTGGGGTTTAGCAGTGTGGCATGCATAACTGCAAAGGCTCCCCAGGTGACTGTAGCTGCTGCACTGATGAACATCTTTATCTTACCAAATGAGTATAAATTAAAATGTGTATTTTTAAAATGTATATAATATATACATGTATAACACACATATATCAAACAGATGATTCCAAGTTGATTATTGCTTAGAAAAAGAAATTTGAAGGGTCAATTTAAAAGCAGTTTAATGTATAACATTAAATAAATATAACTGGTAGTAAAGGAAGGTGTATAACGACAAAAATCATGACATTGGTAGAATTACTGAAGCTTGGCAAACATCAATCTAACTGTACTAATTTTATGAAACCAATAAGAAGGAATAGCCTAATAGGTTAGAACAGGTTTAAAGAAACCGGGGAGTAGACCTAGCAGAAATTCAACCCAATTTCTTTTCAATCAACTGGATAATTCATCTCAGGACTCCATATACTAATCTCCTAGAGTGACTCGCTCTCTTCGCTTCCCTTCCTCCCTCCTTCCCTTCTTCTCCCTCTCAGTTCTTTCTCCTCCTCCCACCTCCACAGCTCAATGGCTTTCTAGCTACACTAATATCATCACTGACTTTCTCATCCATAACTCTGTATCTGTTGTTTCCTTCATACTGATGCACTACAGTTATGCTGTATAATCATGATACTTGAAATCAAAATGAAGAGAATATGAAAGCAGATACCAAAGAGGTTAGAAGAGCTAGCATGCAAATCACAGACTGTGGGCAAGCTCCTCAGGAGATCAGAAGTGGGTCAGAAAGACAAAGATCTTCCTTCCGTGTAGGCCTTTGAGAGGAGACAAAGGCCAGCCTCTAGTCCCTTAGCAGAAGAAAACCAGGAGCTACTTAAAAGTGAACAAGAGGTAGGGCTAGGCCCCAAATGGATAGGAAGCATCAGGAATTTTTTCTCGTAGAAAAGTAGGCTCCTGTTATAGGGTGCAGGGAGTTCAACATTTGATACACTGGGAAGAAAGTCTATCCATGATTATCTAGTCTTTACTTGCATACTTTCAGTGCTAGTTGGTCCACCATGCTGTTTTTGATTAATCTAATTATTGGAAAGATTTTTCTCTTTTGAGCTTTAACATTTGTTGTTGTTTATGTTAAGAAATAGGTTTAATTTAGTAAGGAAATCTAGTAAGTCTTGTGCGTATGAAACATCTCTTGTTTGTTCACCCATTCTGGCTGCCCTCTGTTAGACACATCACTCTTTGATCACAAAACTTCCTCTGCTGAGAACTCTGGTGGCTTGCCATTGCTCTTGGAATAAAGAAAAGCAAAGAATTTAAGGCTTCCCGGGTCTGGCCCCCTCCTGCCTCTCCAAAGTCAATTTGTGCTGTGCTCCCTGCTCCAGAGGCAAGAAACATTTTCTGTTCCTCAGAGTTCCCTCCCATTTCAGAGCCTTTGTTTATACTCTTCCTTCTGCTTCCACAGAGACCACTTTGCTCAAATCTCCTCTTTACCCAGTAGATATTTTCTGATTCTTTAGATCTCAACTCAGTATTCCCTATATTCTCTTCCTCAGGCAGGCTTTCCCTAACCTCTGATTTGATTAACTCCCCTCTTATTATAAACTCAAGGATGAATTCCCTCTTTCGTAGCATTTATGAAACATTTGTTTGTGTGATTATTTGATTAAAGTCACTGACTATGACTGTCCTCACTCATTAGTTTATCTTCAGTGTTTAGTACAGTAAGCAGAACACAGTGAATCTCTTAAATACTTTTCCAATTAGTTTACTGATGCCAGGCAGGAGGCAGGAATCGGATAAGGCCCAGAGCTTGTACGACATCAACAATTTCTCACAACAATCATGTAAGGGAGATAATTTTTCTGTTTGATAAATAAGGAAACTAAGGACCAATAAGGTTAAGTAATTTATTCAAGATCCCTCAGTTGGTAAGTGGAAAGGCATGATCTAATCCAGGCATGTGGACAACGGTTAGGATTTTTTATCTGCTCTACACCTCTCCTATTCTTCTTCCTCTGCTACTAGCATCCCACTTTCTTTTGTAGAAATCACGCAAGATGATCCCATGTCTCTCAGAAGGGATTGTCATTCACAAGGCTTTGCCTCCCCTTCCCCCTTCACTGTAGGGGTTGGTTTAGGATCCAGGTCTGGCCAATCCCCTGATTGGTGAGGTATGGGTATATCACCTGAGGTGGGCTAATCCGAATCCACTGAGGTATTTTCCTGCTAAAGTCAATTGGAAAGATTACCTTCTTCCTATGGAGTTGCCTCAAGCTACAAAAATGTGAAGTTTCCTTTGTCCTGTTGGTGTCTGGTTTGACCAGCCTTAAAGATGATGAAAGATATCCGTTCACAGACTATTCTTTGAAAAACCCCAAATTTCTTATATTCAGGGAATACATCAAACTCATTTGTTTAGTTTTTTCTTGATTATAGAATAAAGGTTAGAAAATATTGCCAAGGATAGTAAATACTTAAATTATTGATAGTCGGCCTTCTTTTCCCTTTACACTGTGCTTAAAAATTAATCACAGGTCCAATTTAAAAACAACAGTAAATAATTACATTCCTGAAAAGAAGTTGAGCCTGTATGATATCAAATCAGAGATATTTTTTAACTCTTTTATGAAATCTAGAGATGTTTACAATATTAACTCAGAATGTTCAATTTAGTGTTGTTAATAAATATTGATCACATATCAAAAGGAATTTGGTTGACAAAAAGAAAGGAGTGTTGGGCTTCCCTGGTGGCGCAGTGGTTGAGAGTCCGCCTGCCGATGCAGGTAACACGGGTTCGTGCCCCGGTCCGGGAAGATCCCACATGCTGCAGAGCGGCTAGGCCCGTGAGCCATGGCTGCTGAGCCTGCACGTCCGGAGCCTGTGCTCCGCAACGGGAGAGGCCACAACAGTGAGAGACCCCCGTACCGCAAAAAAAAAAAAAAAAAAGAAAAAAAAAAGAAAGGAGTGTTTCCTGAAGATAATTATAATATACAAAGATCATTATCCTCCATGGATATCAAATAATCTAGAAGTTATTAGACATCATGACCTACTGAAAAAGTGAGATTATCAAGAAATTCTAAAGGAATAGGCTTATTTAAACATTCTAGTAGAAACCTGAGTAAAAAGGAATCCAATGGATCTTAGAGAAAGAATTTCCTGGTACACTTAAAACTATTAATTCAACTTTGCAGAAATAACTCATATTATTTATTCATTAATTAATTCATTTGACAAATATTTTAATACTTCCAGTAATTATAACAAATAATTTTAAATTACTTCCAATAATCTCCTCTAAAATGTATCATTCATTTCTGTTATCACTGCCTCACTTCAGAGCTGATGAATCTCATTTAAACTATTGCGGTATATTCACCAAATGTCATCCTGTCCCATCCACTTCACCAAATATCTTCTTCCCATCCACTTCATCATCACTGCCAACATTACTGTAGCATCTATAAAAATCTAGGCCCAGCACCTCACTGTCTATAAATGTATTCTGATTCTCCATACCTAGAGAATAAAATCCGAAGCTCCCCACAATTGGGCCACAACGTTTGTAGCTCCCTAGACTCATCAACTGTACTAGCCACTTCCTTCCAACTAGCCATATTGGACTTCTCAACATTTTCTCTTTGACACCTTTGTTCCTGTGTTCACATTGTTCTTTTAGCACGGAGTAGTAGCTTGTTCTCTATTTTCTGCCTGAGATCTCCTTTTCATCATTCAAATCCTGGTTCAAATAACACTTCCTCTTTGAAGCAGAGTGGTTGCTCATTCCTTACAAACTTCATTAGGCTTACAATTAATGGGAAAATTATTTTGTAATCCATGAGCCCTCATCCAGTGAAGGAGAGAAGGATACTTCTCAAAATGTGCTGAGTGAAAGAATAAAATGAGCTGTGGAAATTTGATGGGAACATTCTAGGGAGAGGATATGCATATGGGGGCTTGGTAAACGTTAACTATGTCTTCATGTTATTTTTTTGCTACTATAAGTTTAACAAGTATTTTTTGACTCCAAATTTATTTTTTAATAAGTATAATTATTTCATTTAACTTATATAAATGTTTTTGTTTATGTCTTTTTCTAATCCTTAAAGATTTCAGAAACTGAGTTATTTCACAAACACGTAGCTTTTAAAACTAGAAGAGAATTTTGATAAAATGTGGTTTACACAGTTAATCTACATATGAAGAATTGATGCTACAGACAGGCTTATTTGAATGAGGGGTAGAACACTTGTCTCCAGAATTGACTTATGAAACACTTTCTGGCTAGTCCGGAAACACTACTTCCAAGGAATCAAGATCAAAGAGTAAATATTCTACCCTTGTTTATAGTAAAGAGTGATTATTAATAAGACAGTGACTTTTTTTTTTTGCGGTACGCGGGCCTCTCACTGTTGTGGCCTCTCCCGTTGTGGAGCACAGGCTCTGGCCATGGCTCACGGGCCCAGCCGCTCTGCGGCATGTGGGATCTTCCCGGACCGGGGCACGAACCCGTGTCCCCTGCATCGGCAGGCGGACTCTCAACCACTGCGCCACCAGGGAAGCCCAAGACAGTGATTTTAAGATTATTTAGAGGAGAATTTCTAGAGAAGAGAAAAAGGTAGAATTGATTTTCTAAATAATATGTATATTCTGGGAATATGCTTTTCTATAGTGTATATTCCCAGAATATAGGAGAATGTTCACTATATATATATATTAGACAATCAAATACCATGAACTGTTACAACTTTTATATGTTTTACTACAGGTCCCTCTTCTCCATGACATTTAAAAATATATTATTTAACTCTATGTTTTTGCATAATTTTCCTGAATATTAAGACATTCATATATGTCTCATAACTTTTATGTGTATTAGATAAATTAATTTAGGTTGATGTTTTTGTCAGTGATGTTATCCTCTCCACTTATCTGATTTTAAAAGAGATTTGTGACTTCAACTGTGGCAGTGTTCTTTTGTACATTGTACTTTTGAAATGTGTTCTCTAATGAATCATTTAAATGAGAAGTTTCTAGAGTATGGCCTATTTCCTAATTGACAAGTTTGTTCTATACAACTCTTGAGTGGCACGGTTAATAAAGAGTATAGAGACATAGACAAATGCACTAGTACTTTGTAAAGCTCTAATGATATAATATGACTCCCCTAGTTATCTCTTCCTTTAAAAATTATAAACAGGCAATAACAGAGAAGCTGTCATGTATTTGGAAACTTCTCCTTTCTTTCTTCTTCTGCAAGGTGGTGGGTGAAAAGAATTTGACATTAAGGCAGCTAGGGAACAGATAAACTTTACCATTGTGGGTTCCAAAGTCTGAAATAAGCATTGTGGTTACTTTTTTTTTTTAGTGGACGTTCAACTTGCTTGGACAAGTAGCAGATTTTTCGTGTCTCCCTCCAGCGTCATCAGACCACTTATCAAGTTTGGATAAAAGACATTTGTTAACAATGTACCTTATTGTCTATGTTTTCCCTCAGCTAGAAACTATTTGCAATGACCCTATCTTCAGAGGTTATGGGGATCTTGACCAGTTTTCAACCTAGTCTAAAGAGGCCTTGAAGGAAGAGATGGCTTTCAGAATTGAGATCCAAGCTTAGAATGGCTAGTAAGCCCTAGACATTGTCATCTTAGCCACATACAGTGGCCACCCTCACCCACCTTTCTTTAAAAATTTTTTTTCCATTCAAATCTGTCATTCCATACTATGGAGGCTCCCATGGCAAATCCCCGTTACCAGCTTTCTTATTCTGAAGACTATACCCAAGGTGAGACAGTAGATAAAAATAAGGTGAGCTGATTATTATTGTCATAATCATTGATTTTTAAATATATGTTTTGTTTTTCATTTATAAAGAACACATGCTTAAATTGGATTATTGCTTAAAATATGCAGTGTGGTATTGTGTGTGTGTTATTTGACTGAGGGCACATCCCAGATGCTGGAAACATTCTATTCAAGAATTTCAGTCCAGGGCCGTCCAGCTAGCTTTCAAACTAGAAGTTCCATGCTCTAGAGGTCACTAATGCAAGCGCTTCTATTATTCATATCTATGCTATCAAAATCTAGCTTATTTCAGCATAGATTTTGGAAATAAGTTAGAAATAAGAATGTTCCCTATTATTCATAAACAGCATACTATATGGCAAATAATTTTTCAGAGGTGAAAATGGTGGCTTATTGACCAGCATCATTAATGTAAGAAGACCATCTCATCGGCAAAAATTAAAGCTCTTCAGGATACCTGTACTGGCTAAAATTGTTCTAGAAGCAGTCATGAACAGGGTATAATAATTCAAGAAGGCATGAAGCTTTTAGCAGTAGAAATAATGCTTTTAAGACCTGAGCCCTGAACAGACTGGTTCCGGCCATTGGCGTGAGAGGATTTCTAGTGATGTGTTTGTTTTGAGAAACTATTTCATGTAAGATGCTAATGGAACACTTAACTGTATCAAGAGCTGGGACTTTATCAAGCTATAAAGAATATTTCGTGTCACCTGATTCATGTCTATTTATCAATATATTGGTCTATATGTATTGCAGAACTGGGTCTGTGACTTGCTTTCAAAAATGACCTGGTGGCCACATAATCTACCCTAAAGAACCTAAGACTTTTACATATTGAATTGGCTTGAGGTCTGTTCATAATTGTTCATGGAACACTTACCAAGTGATAAGTACTTTGCAAATATTATTTAACTTTTATAGTAATCTATACAATAATCCTCACAATACTCCTAGCACAACTGTATTGTTTGGTTTTGGTAAACCATCTATGCATAGGGTGATGCTAATCATTGTCATTATCTAGAGAAAGAGAAGCAACATGATCAAATCCACCTATGAGGTGGGCATGGCACAGTTACCTGTTTTACAGATGAGAAAACTGTAGCCACAGGGTAGTTAAGTGACTACTCAAGGTCACACAGATGGAAAGTGCCCAATCTTGGATTTAACCTGTACCTGAATGACTCTAAAAGCCCATCCTTCTAACCATGATATTTTACTGCATCCCTTAATGATTTTTTCTTACTAATAGAAGAATTTATGGGCTAAGAAGTGAGTTAAATATTTCTGATAGTACAGTATTTACATTGCAGAGTTTTCTCATGGGGTCTAATGATAGAAAATAATTTGTCAAGTCTAGGGCATGCTGGGTAGTTATCAGGACTATAAGATAATTAGACACTTTTCAAAGCAGGACTCTCAGCGTGGAAAATGTCCTTAAGGATTTTGATTCAAATGACTGATTTCATGACAATGAACAGCTCCAAAAGCAAAGAAATGTTCTTTTATGTAGAGCAAAGGAAATAGGCTAGCATTGAGTCTTTTCAGGGCAAACTTCGGAAGCTTAAGGTTATCTGTGCTGATTTTTCCCCTAATCCACCTTATTGGGTTTCTGGTTACCCGACCTTAATATAGCTTGTACAGTATCATCTCTGTAACCTTTGTGTTTGTCGGCTTATCTTGATCAACTATCAGTGCAAAGTGAGAAGCTGCCTTTCATCTGGTTTCCAATGGTGCTAACTAGGAAAAGAGAAACCAAAAAGTTTGCACTGAGCAGAAATAAAGTAGTAAAGGTATTAAAGCACTGAGAGCGAACCTAAAGAAGGTATTTGAAGAAGGAAGGCTTCCTAGGGAGAAGGTTCACTAAAGAATATCAACACCATAGGATGTTGTGAACAAAGAGGGTTAGCTAAAATCTTGATTTTTTGCAGTGGTACAAAGTTTTCCTATTTGAACTTCAATAAAGAGTTTTTGTCAATTCATCCTTACGCTGAAGCTGTTCTCCTAAATCTAATGCATCAAAGATCTGGCATTGTTAAGGAAGATAGTCCTTGAACTCTCAGCCATATAAGCAGAACTAGCAAGAAAAAAAGAAAGTATGATGCTATATAAACCTTTCTCTCTGAAAAGAAAATAGAACAGGTTTGACTTTTGGAGACCAGCTAAATCAGGCAGAAGAGCAGAGAGAGGCTTTGTAGTCAAGGAAGGAGGGAAAAGTGAACAAGGAAGTTGTAAAATGCAAAATGATTAATTTTACTACTGTGTATTAAATAAAAGGAGGAGATATATTTTGTGTATCTAACATGCTTCCTTTTACACTGTGTGGTAGTGAAAAGAACATTGGCTTTTCAGTCAACAGACCTGGGATTAAATCCTGGCTTCAGCACTTTCTGCCTGGGAAATTTAGGGCAGATTCTTAAACCTCTCTGAGCCTCAGTTTCCCCATAGGTTAAATGGAGCTCCCAGTACCCATCTCCCAGAAGTGTTGGAGACTATATCTGTCACTAACCTTCTGTTTGACTTTGGGCAACTCAACCTCTCTGAGCCTCAGAAGCTCCATCTATAAAATGGGAATAGTCATGCTTTCTGGCTCCAATCTAGAACATTTTTCCTGCACATGTGGACAAAACATACAGGACTGATGTTCTTGATGGTTTTTGCTCTGTCAAATCAGAATAAAAATGACTACCTAGTAGTTGCCTTCTAAAGATTAGACAGTAATACATTTCAAGTCCCTAGTTCATAGTAGCCAGGCAATAAGTGATACACAATTGGCATGCAGTAAATGTTCAGAGTACATTGTTGAATTCTCATAAGATCTATTGGTGGCATTGGCTTACTCAATACTCATTTTCATAGAGAAAAATATATGCCATAGCAGACAACATATGAGACAAAAATTTCCCGTATTTAAATCGTGTTCTCCATTTTTCAAAGCATAATCATATTCTCATGGAGAAGGATACACACATCATATTCCCTATTTTCCAGAAAAGAAGGCTGAGATCCAGAGAAATTTAGTGATATTCACCAGAAATGGTGTGATTTAGCAGGATCAGGGCTGGAATCTGGATTCCTGAATTCTGTCCCCGTGATCCTTCCATCGCCAAACAGTCTCACTGTCCTATGGTTCTGGTATATCTTTCCAGAAATCCTCTGTTAGGGTAAATTGTAAGAGCAAGAAATCAGCAATCAAGATAGCCTTTCCTCTTACGAGTTCATGATGTGTTGATATCCTTGGCTTATTGTTTCAGTTTTTTAAGTGCAAAAAAGGTAATGAATTCTCTGTAACATTTAGAGAGGAACAGAGAACTCACTTTTGCTAAATTGAGTGGACTTGTGCCACTATCAGCTTTGAGCCTTGAACTGACTGCAGACCCCTGCAAGTTGAAAATTAGCAAAATGTTTTGCCTTTTTTCAGAAAAAAAAAAGATTAAAGTTTTTAAGATCAGAAATCAAATTAATCAACTCTAAATAGCAAAGGAAAAATTAAATTTTTGATCAATAAAGCAAATTGGAATACCAACAACATTATTAAATTTTCTTTGAAACAGAAGTCTTCTTATCATACATGGTTAATGACTACATATTGTTCAAAAGCATTGGGTTTATAAGAATCAAGCCCAAACTAACTTAGATTTCTTAAAATAGTTTATTTTCCCCAGTTAACTGCCTTAACATTTGATAAAATTTTTTTCTTTGCAATATTAAAATACTTTTAGAAAGTAATAGAAGTATAAGACGTGTAAATGTAATATAATATATATTTTGGTTCAGCCCAACAGACAATAAGTTAGTTCAATCTACAATACTCATAGGGAACCTATTCTCTAGGGCATGATGCTGGCCCTAAGATAACAGAGGTCTCTGTCTTTGAGAAATTCAGCATCTGAGCTTTATGGTAATAAAAACTTATAGTTGCCAACTTTTGATTGATCTCTTGTTATGTATTAGCCACTTTGCCAAGAGTTTTGCATATGTTTTCTTATTTAATCCTCCCACCTCAATCTTTTAGAGATAGAGTTTTATTTGCCCCATTTTATAGATGAGGGGACAGTGTTTTTTTTTTGTTTTGTTTTAGATTTAGGAATTTATCCTAGGACACAAAGTTCATAAATGGTTTAATCTATTGAATTAATATGCTAACACAAATATACAGACACAAACCAACAAACTTACATAAGTAAACACAAGTACTTGCAACTTCTATTTTTTTAAAAAAACTATGAATATATTTTTCCCTTTTTAAATGAGACAAAGGTGTTTGTTGTTGTTGTTTCTCCTGTCAGCTTATGCTTAAGTAATGATTGTACGCTCATAGCATCATCCTTGTGTAGAAAGGCCAATGCATTTATAATCACACTGAGGAGTGCATAAGTCTCTCATGGCTATTAAGTCTCAAATGCTCTGACCCTGACACTGCATTTTGTTCATGTTTTTAAAAACATCAATTAAAACCAAAAGGTTATTTAAACATAGGTTGGGGCTTCCCTGGTGGCGCAGTGGTTGAGAATATGCCTGCTAATGCAGGGGATACAGGTTCAAGCCCTGGTCTGGGAGGATCCCACATGCCGCGGAGCAACTGGGCCCGTGCGCCACAACTACTGAGCTTGCGCGTCTGGAGCCTGTGCTCCGCAACAAGAGAGGCCGCGATAGTGAGAGGCCCGCGCACCGCGATGAAGAGTGGCCCCCGCTTGCCACAACTAGAGAAGGCCCACGCACAGAAAAGAAGACGCAACACAGCAAAAACAAACAAATTAATTAATAAACTCCTACCCCCAACATCTTTAAAAAAATAAATAAATAAATAAATAAACATAGGTTGATTTCATAATAGAACTTCTAATCTTAAACAATACTTGTGTTTTTCCTGGGGAATTGTGGTAATAACATGCTTTGAATATACTCAGAACTGTCTTTTATAAAAGGATCCCAAACACACAAGGCCAGAGGACCTTAAACGTGAATGCTCAGGGGCACAAGTGTAGGAGGGAAATCTAGGGAAACATGAGGCTTTACAAAGGATAGACTTCCCAAAATGTATTTAAAGTTTTTGGGTAGAAAATTCTTCATAGAATATTTAGAAAAATATTGAAAGATATCTAATTCTGTTTATACATTCAAATAGTAGATTGAGTGACTATGTTAGTTTACTAGGCTGCTATAATGAACTACCACAGACTGGGTAGCTTACACAACAGAAATGTATTTTGTCACAGTTCTAGGCTGAAAGTCCAAGATCACAGTGTCAGTGGCATTTGTTCCTTCTGAAGCCTCTCTCTTTAACTTGCAGATTGTTACCCTCTTGCTGTGTCCTCACATGGTTGTCCCTCTGTGCATTTGTGCCCTGGGTATCTCTGTGTGTTCAAATCTCTTTTTGTTATAAGGACAGCAGTCAGACTAGATTAGGGTCCACCCTATTGGCCTCATTTTAACTTAATCACCTCTTTACAGGCCCTCTTTCCAAATAAAGTCACATTCTAGGTATTGGGGGTTAGGGTTTCAACATATAAAATTTGAGGGGACACAATTCAGTTCATAACTGTGACCTTTAGCTGCAAAGAGCTGAGAATTCTTCCAGATCTAGAATGTCAAGCATTTTCTTCAAATTTTTCACTGCATATAAACTGACCACAATTTAATTTACTAATATAATGCTTTTATTTATTTATTTATTAAAAATGACATTCCTGCTTTTCTGCATTACCCAGAGAGGGGTTCATAAGGCATTGTTCTGGGTTCCCCTCAGAGGTTAAAGGGAAACGTTCACAAAGTCTGGAGCCCTTGATGGCCTGCAAATGAAGGAGGAGAATTTCCTCCAGTTCCTTGGATCAGGAATCCACTTAGGTGACACCAACCTTGACTACCAATTGGAACAGTACATCTACAAAAGGAAAAGTGATGACGTTACCTCATACGCCTAAAGAGAATATGGGAGAAGCCTCCCCTGGCGGCTCGCACCGTTGTTGCCATTGGAAACGGGGCTGATGTCAGTGTCATATCCTCTAGGAATATTGGCCAGCGAGCTGTGCTGAAGCTTGCTGCTGCCAGGAGCCACTCGTATTGCCAGACACTTCTCTTCTGGAAACTTCCCTAACCAGATCCAGGCCACCTTCCCAGAGCCACGACTTTCAGTGATTACTGATCCAGGCTGATCTCGGAGGCGTTTTATGTTAACCCGCTTGCCATTACTGTGTTACAGTCTCTCCTCTGCGCTTTGTGGACATCGCCATGCTCAGCAACAACAAGGGAGCTCCCGAGGTGGGTCTGCGGTGGTGGATGCGGGGCGGGGGCTGCAGGAAGTTCTGCGCATGCGTGGCACCAGCTCCCGTGAGCACCCGGGGGAGGTCAGCCTGATCTCTACTCTGCGGAGATGCTAAGAAGGCCGCTGCTGGAAAGGCTGTGACCCAGGAGGAAGTTCAGGGCGAATGGACTGCTCCAGCTCCCGAATTTGCTGCTGCTCGACCTGAGGTTGCAGATGGGTCTGCAGGCGCCTTTTGCGCCTAATCAGCGGTTCCCTACTGAAGACTGCAGCGCTCCGCCCACCACTGGGGACTGGACTGCAGCTTCCACTGCTCAGGCCGCTGAACAGGTAGGAATGACCACTGAGTGGTCTCAGCTTGTTCTTCCACAGACTCTTAAACAGAAAATGGAAATAGATTAGTGGAAATAAAGTTTCTTAAAAAAAAAATGACATTGCTGAATTAGCTTTAGTAGGACACTATATATGTGTGTGTGTGTTTATATATATATACATACACATACATATATATGATGTGTCCCCACATATATATGAATGTGTTTAGGTAGTAGAGAAATAGAGAGACCGCTGTGTTTACATCTACCTTTTTTTTTTTTTTAGAAAGGGCAGCTGGGCAGCAACTGAACTGAGATGATGTTTTTGTTTTTGTTTTTGTTTTTATAAATTTATTTATTTATTTATGGCTGTGTTGGGTCTTCGTTTCTGTGCGAGGGCTTTCTCCAGTTGCAGCGAGTGGGGGCCACTCTTCATCACGGTGCGTGGGCCTCTCACTGTTGTGGTCTCTCCCGTTGCGGAGCACAGGCTCCAGACGCGCAAGCTCAGTAGTTGTGGCTCACGGGCCCAGTTGCTCCGCGGCATGTGGGATCCTCCCAGACCAGGGCTCGAACTCCTGTCCCCTGCATCGGCAGGCAGACTCTCAACCACTGCGCCACCAGGGAAGCCCCATCTACCTTTTAACGCATACATTTACAACCAAAAGTATATACCTATTTATTGACCAATTACATATGACTAAATGAATAACCACAATCATATATTTTCACCATGCTAAAAGCATTCTGTTTAAAAATGCATTTGAAAAGTTTCTCTTTTAGATTAACCTATAGTTTCATTCTACATTCAACCTGGTTTTTGGATACATTTGTATAGACTAAAATAAATTATGTGGGGTTGTACTATGAGTTAAGTCATCCCAAGTATGTTCAATAAGAACCCCATGGTTGTGGATTGTATTTTCCAAAAATGGCTGCAAGAACATTTCCAATCCCATAGACCGTGGCAATTTCCCAGTCCAGAGGTGGAGTCTATGTCTCTCCCCACTGCAACCCTCCTCTTTAAAACTTGGTGGGTCTTTATGACTGTCTCAATAAATAGAATGCAGCAGAAAAGATACTATGGGACTTCTGAAAACAGGTCATAAAAAGTAACATGGCAGTTTTTTTTATTAGCTTAGTTAACTATTTTTAGGCATGTTTTTAAAATATATGTTTGATTTTTTTAATGATTCATATAGTTCAAAAAGTACTTAATTTCTTGAAAATGGTTCATATAATCAATATTGATGCTGTCATGTAATACATTTGTTTGCCATTCCATAAAGGATAGTTCTCTGTTTTTATTGTGGAGATAATGTCTTATAAATCTTGAATTATTCTGTCTACTGCCTTAAACTATGACATAGTGAAACGTTAATTAATAGTCTCAGGTTGGCTGTTATTAACCATCAGTATTTTACTTCTCCAGACCAGCTACTTCATTTATTAAAAAATAGGAGATTATACCACACCAGTGTTTTCCAGATTTTATGACCACGAAATTACCTAAGGTTTTTGTTATAATAATGTTCCAAGTCTCTCCTTGTGGAGATTCAGTAGGTCTGCTCAGGATCCTTTTTTTAACAAGACCCTGACATGACCCTTATGGTTAAGCAAGTTTTGGAGTAATTTCTAGTTGTCCAATTCTTTAATATAGGAAGATAAACTAAGTAGAATTACATTTAATTCGTAATCATCATAAATAATGGGAGCAGGATATTAATAATTCGGAGTGTATAATCCCCAGATTTTGTACTTTTGAATTCCAAATGAGTTTTGCATTATTTTGTCTATTGTTATATAGTCCTAATTATTCTTTCTCATTGAGATATAAAAATTAGTATTAATTGCAAGAGCTTATCAACCATATACACTTCCATCAAAAAATTTTACATCACAATAAGATCTGTATTTTAGAAAAATAATATGGCAGCAGGATTTAGGAGAAATTGAAGGAAAGAGAAAAACTATATATGTTTTCTGCTCCAAGTAGTTTTTCCTTTCTGAAATGGTCACCTATGTTGCCAAAGTATGCTTTGTTTTTTTTAATACTACTTGAAGATTTTATATTTAATTAGTATGCATCTTCACTTCTAAGACTTTCTTGGGGCCATATCTTAGCACTCTAAAATTGGGCTGCACCCATTGGGATGCCACAGGAGGGCAGTTAGTTATTAGATATAAGATGGGTGGTTGAAGACCTAATGCCTGTACAATCCACCTGTAGACTCAGGTTAACTTATACTCTGAAGCCAGATCATACTCTGGACGAGAGGGATATCTATCTCCCCTGCTGAGGTAGCTTTTGGCAGAGTATATTCCCATTCTAAGACATGGGCAGCAGCAGGATAGGGTAAGTTAGAAGGGGTGGGACTAAGAACCCACAGACAGAAAGGATCAGGTGGGCATGATGATACGTCTGTGGAAGTTAGATAAAGCAGGGATCTGCATGCAAGTTCTGCAAGTTAAACAGGCAGTGGGTTGGTAGCAGTCATGGGGGTTGCGGGAGTGGGGGAGGAGAAGAGAATCTGTAGCTTGTGCCAATTTCCCTGGTATGAATACTTCTACCATGATCACTTTCAATCTACCAAAGTGAGATAAATGGGCTTGCAAAAATTTTTGAAATGTTAACAATTCATTCTTATGAGCTAGTTTGGGCCAGCTCCAGCACACTACCAGTACTGCCACAGAGGTTTATAACTCAGGCAGGTATAATGGACTGAGGGTCAGCAACTAGGCAAAGAGATTGGGTGAGAAGTTGCCTGAATCCAGGCAGATCATCTGAGTGATATGTACCAGTATCATCAGCAAGAAAAAGCTAGCTATGTCATTGAAAATCATCTGAGCCATGGTCTGCTGAGATTCATTTTTTAAAAAATTTTCTGTGGGCGTAGGTTAGAGGCAGATGGAAGCAAGTTGGAGTGTCTGCCAGAGTAGGGAGCAAAAGCCTACAAGGCACCATATGGCAGTCCCTGCCTTCTTTCTCCCCGGTAGATATGCTGGGTTTCTGGGTTATTAGAGTTACCGAGTCCAAAGTCCAAGCTTGTACTTCTCGCCTCACGATAGGCCAGTAAATCTAGAGACGAGTTGTTGGGGCAAAGAATAGCAACTTTATTTAGAAAGCCAGCAGATGGAGAAGATGGTGGACTAGTGTCCCAAAGAGCCGTCTTGCCTGCGGTAGAATTTAGGCTTCTTTTATACTAAAAGGGGAGGGAGTAAAGTCACACGTTTTCTGGTTCTGGTCAGTCTCTGGAGGGGATGTGCTAATTTCTTCCTTCCTGTAGTCATTCACAGTTGGGCCTGGTCAGGATGTTTCCCGTGAGCTAAACAAAAGTATTTTAGCTTAATGCTCATTACCTGGGAGGCAGGTTTCCCAGAGATGCACCATTATGTATAATTTATGCTATAAGCAACATCCCTTTAGTGATTAACTTGTAAAATAATGCAAAGGTTCTTGCCTATTACATTAGTAATGCCTTGGCTCCTGTCTTTGATTAGATGCTTCATTCTCAAGCCTACAGCATGAGAGGTATGAAACAGGTAAGACAGTCATTGAAGGAAAGGATTTCTCTGTCTGGTAGTGAGTTGCTTGTTTCTAATCAGCTTCAGGAATGAAATAAATGGGATAATTTGTACAAAAATCTTCCAGCTTCTCTCTCTTTCCTCTATAAATGTTCTGCCTTGCTTGAAGCAATCTATCTTCCAAGTGATGCCATTCTCAAATTTGGTATTTCAAGAATATTCTTTAGGGGGGCTTCCCTGGTGGTGCAGTGGTTGGGGGTCTGCCTCCCGGTGCGGGGGATGCTGGTTCAGGCCCTGGTCTGGGAGGATCCCACGTGCTGCGGAGCGACTGGGCCCGTGTGCCGCAGCTGCTGGGCCTGAGTGCTGCACCTACTGGGCCCATGCGCCTGGAGCCCATGCTCCAGAACGGGAGAGGCCACCGCAATGAGAGGCCTGCGCACTGCAGCGGGGAGTGGCCCCCGCTCGCCGCGACTGGAGGAAGCCCGTGTGCAGCAATGAAGACCCAGAGCAACCAAAAATGAATAAATGAATTTATATTAAAAAAAAAGAATATTCTTTAGCTCACATGCTAGGATGAGAGTTTTCAGTGTTTAAATCTGTGAATTTATATCATTTTATTTCCAGAAGAAAATTTTTATTTCCAGAAGAAATTTACAACCTAAATAATGGTAAAAGAAATTCCAAGTGATATGACTGTAGTTTTCATAACTTACTAAATCCTTTAAAAATAGCTGTCCTTAACATGTCAATTTTTTTTTTAATGAATCTGACTTTTAGGTACAGTTTTAGTCACAGTACATTCATTGATAATTTCTGCCCTTTAGTTATAAGGTAAGAGAAGCCCAGAGAAGCCTTCTAAAATGTCAGTAAAACAATTAAATATGGCATTTAAAGGATCCATATTTGATTAGAGAATGAAACTCTAATATTTCTTCATTAGAATATTCCCTTTTTTTCCAAATGATGTTTGTTAGTTGTAACGAAATATTATGAAAATAATTCTGTAAATAGTGTTTTCTGAAGATACACATCAGCCTTATATCATAAAAATTGTTGACACCATTTAAAAATATGGTGTATATAAATTTAATTATGTAAAATCATTGGAAGTCATAGAATTGGAAATAGTTTGTGATTGGATTCTATATCTCCTGTGAAGGGGAAAAAAAGATAAATAAACATAAATTTAAAAGGCACCCTGATCAAGCCAACTGCCCATTTCATTTCTCATTCCATGACTCTTAACCCTGGACTACTTCTGCTTTTCCACGCTACCAAGCCTGCCTCGACCTGACTGCAGAGTTCAGGTCCAAGCCTGTCTCTGATGAAGTACCTGAGCCTCTTCTCCAAAGCTCCCTGCAAGGCCCTAGTGCTTCAAGATGGTATATACAAATTTAATTATGTAAAATCATTGGAAGCCATGGAATTGGAAATAGTTTGTGATTGGGTTCTATGTCTCCTGTGAAGGGGAAAAAGAGATAAACATAAATTTAAAAGGCACCCTGCTCAAGCCTACTGCCCATTTCATTTCTCATTCCATGACTCTTAACCCTGGACTACTCTTGCTTTTCCATGCTACCAAGCCTGCCTCGACCTGGCTGTAGAGTTCAGGTCCAAGCCTGTCTCTGATAAAGTACCTGAGCCTCTTCTCCAAAGCTCCCTGCAAGGCCCTAGTGCTTCAAGCTTTTTCTCTCTTACAAAGTCCAGAGGCTCTCCCAAGTATGAACTTACAACTCTAGGCCCAGGCTCATAACACTTCTGTCCTGCTCCTTATAAATCCACATCACATGGTTGTGTGTTGGGGCCTCTTTGTCCCTCCCACCCCCCTTTTTTTTTCCTGAGAAGGAACTGGGAAAGTAGGTTTGGTATCCTATTTTCTTGGCTTTTGTGAGAAGCCATCCCTGGAGTACAAATTAGAATCATGCTTCCCTAAGCCATTTCTTGACCTCCCTATTTAGAATTAACCCCCTCAAAACTTTAATCATACTCGCAGCACTCTATCTCCTTTTCAGCTTTATTTTCCTCCCTAATATTCATCACTGACTAGAATGCAAAATATTCTACTTCTATATTTGTCTATAGTTTGTATTTTTTCCACTAGAATGTAAATTGCAGGAGATCAGGGCTTTTGTCTGTCTCATTCATTGCTGTCTCCCTGACACCTTGAGACATGATACACCATAGGTACTAAACAGTTATTGAATACCTGAATACCTAAAAGATTGAATGAACAAATTCTGGAGGACAGGGTTCAGACCTGGTAATAGGGTTCAGATCTGTGGCTTTCTAGCAGCTGGCTTCATGAGAAATAAGATGAAGGTCATTTCCATGCATGGCTATTATTTATGTTCCATTCATTTATCCATTCATTTAACGACAAATGTTTGTTGAGAACTTTTTGTATATAAGGCACTTTTCTATATGTTGGAAGTTGGTGCAGAGTTCCAGGTTAGCAGGTTTATTAGGGTCAGTAGGGTTTAGAAATGATATTACTATACACTGTTATGAATGCTTACTTACATGCTGGCTGAAAGAATATGTGAATGAATGCTAGAGAAAGTGTCCTGTTAGAGGTAAATGCAGAGTGGGAGCGCAGAGAAAGATGTGAGTGCCTTGAAGGAGGTTATGGACAGGTGTTGCTGGGTGTAGATTTACAGAGGAGAAAGCATTTATTTTACAGACTGAGGAGTTGTTGGTAGACTTCCCTCTGGGTTGAGAGAACTGAATGCCCAAAACATAGATGAGGAAGCTTATGTCATTTGGGGGGAATTGCTGAGTTATTTGTGACCAGGGATAAGACTGGGAATGTAGGTTGGGGCAGGATTAGAAAGTATGTTAATAATTTTAAGTTTATATCCTGTAGGTTGTGGGACACCACTTAAGGTTATTAAGTGGGAAGTGACATACATGTTATATGTTGCAGAAACATGAACATTTTTTGGTGCAAAGTATTTGGAATTGGAGAAGGAAAGAAATTTCATATAGGAATGCCTGCTAGGGAGCCAGGACTCTGGTCCAAGTGGAGATGATGAGGAAGACTAAGGTAATAGCAATGGGAGCAGAGTGGTGATGACAGAGTACATAGATATTTTGGAGGTGGAATCCATAGGATTTTATGAGAAGAATAAAGTAAAGGGAGGAATGAGGAATGTTTATGGAGTTTCTGATTCGGGAATTGATATATTATTTTATCCTTAACTTATATGAGTAATACATGGGGTAGAGGGAATAGGTTGGTGGAAAGATGGGGAGGGAGACACCAATTTGCTGTTAGACATGCCACATTTGAGTTGCAGATGCTCTTAAGAAGGTGAGCCCTGAGCTCAGTGTAAAAAGGGGCTGTAGATGACGATCTGGGTAGCATTGCTAAGGCTATGAGCTCCATCAGAGAGAGGATACAGAGCCATAATAAAAGCAATCCTAGGATGGGATGCTGAGGTATGTGAATATTTAAGAGAAACTGGTAAAGGTGGACAGTGAATACTCAGTTTCACCAGAACCAAAGGAGATATAAGGGAGGAAGAATCTTTGCAGAAGGAAGAAATGGTTAAATAAAAAATGCCGCAGAAGGTAAGAATGAGGTTCAGTAGTTAGGGGTCTTGGATGACCTTAACAAGAGCCATTTCAGTTGGGTGCTGAAGGTGACAGCTGGATTGTGGGGTTTAGAAGGTAGGAAAACAGGACAAATGCTGTACGTTTTGTATGAATGCATGGCAGCACCCCCTTTATGCCCTTGGCCCTACCCCACGCAACCCTTCTCACAGAAACAGATCCTCAGTCATGCAGGGCTTACAACGAGTTGAATTAATTGAGCACCTTGTGTTCCCATGAGAACTCTGTAATAGTATTCACCCGTTTACATGATGTGACTGCCCGCCCTTTCCTCTTCCTTTAGCATCCTCGCAGATGTTTTTTTTATGTAACTGAGGAACACTACTTACTGACCAAAATGTATTTGAGGAGGTGAGTGAGGTCCAGAAAGTCTTCATTTTTAGAAAGATCAAGGGCAGATGCTGTAATTACCAGTAGCAGTCACATATCCTGAGATGTCCTTGATTTAAGTTCTGTGCTGGTGACAGTATCCTCTGTCACCTATATAATAAAAAAAAAAAATTGCTGAGATCATTCTCTAAGCAGAACTTTCCAAATAAGGGCAAAAATCACACACATACTTATGTATCTATGTATCTAAATGTATAGGAAAATCTGAAGGGTACACACCCAGCAGCAGTAAGTAACTTTGGGGAGAGGAGTGAGATTAGGGGAGGGATAAAGGTAGAACCTCACTTTTTAGTTTATAGTCTTCTGCACTGTTTAAATTTTTCAATGAGCATATACACATGCATTACTTGTGCAGTTTTTTAAAAGTGGTAGTATCTCCTTATGTGGGAGACTGTCCTTTCCACAACTACCCCAGCACAAAATACTACATGGAGTTTTAAAGCACTGAGGGTTTTAATATGAGTTCATCTTGTTGACAAATGAGTCATGAGCCCATTGGCAAAGGAAGAAATGTGAGAGAGAGGCGAACCAAGAAAAGCAGAAAAATGTGTATAAATATCACAAGCAAACTTTGGTGCTCTTTTCAGCAGCCAGGTGGTATTGTACACTGTTCCAGAGTATGGTCCACTTGCATTTGAATCACAAAGGGCCGCTCAGTAGAAATACAGATTCCTAGGTCCCACGTGATCTACCAGCCTGGATGCTCTGAGGATGAGACCTAGAAGCTTGCATTTTTCAAGATCACTGCTGGTGATTCCAAGGTATATACAAACATTTGAGGATCACTGGTACATATAGAAAAGTAGTAACTGGGAATCTGAGGGCCTGAGTTTTAGTTCTAACACTTACCATTGGTGTGGGCTTCGCACACATGGCTCCCCTCTCTGAGTCTCACTTTCTCATCTGAACATTGAGCAACCCCTTCCAGTTCCAGGATTCTACGCTTTGTATGATTGTAAGCATGACACAGCTCTGTGAAGAAGAAACTTTCCTCCGAAGAAATCTTCTCGTTATCATGTTTGTGTTTGTGCCTGCTCCTACTAAAGTAGGAAGCAGGCTTTAATGAAATCATGTTTATTGTTTCAAACTTTTGAAACCTGAGGTTATCAAGCCCTCCGGTGCTTATCTCTGACAGTAATTCCTGCTGCTAATGGTCATGGGTGTCCATTATGGGGCATGTCCTTGACAATGTGGTAATAGAGCGGTCGTTAAAATTTCTCCTATCTCTTCCTTATTTGTAAGTATTTAGGTGTGAAGTGTCTGGAACTGGCTGGGGCAGGAGATGAGGTTGGTCGAGGAGGCATGGGGAATAGAGAGAGTGTTGTAAACATAAAGAAGTTTAATTCCTTAACATGGAGGTCATTGAAATGCTAAGTAGCGTTTAGTGTGGGTGTGATGCTTTCTTTACTCTCACCTCCTTTCTATGTTTAGTGACTGGATAATTAGGTCTCCTGCAAGCTGCTTTGCTCCTGTTCTGGCACTTTGGACCAGATTCCCTGTTTGCTGGCCACAGAGTGATAGAGGGTTAACTTGGTGAAATGGCCTTGGAGTTATACCCTAATATAAGAAAGTGGGAGCAAGCGGTTGGAGAGTATTAGGATAGAGAGTATCTCTTCTGCTGACCTTTGCTTGGCTTCTAACCTAAAAAAGAAAAAAGGAAGAAGGAGGATTTCTTCCTTCTTTGGAATTTCACTGTACAGAATTCATGAGAATTTCTTACATTTGTTTAAAATTACAATTGTTAAGGACATAAAAATGTGGTTTCACTGTTATGTGTGGTACTCTACTGAATTCGGTATAGGCTGGTATATCATAACCACAAGGAAAATAACCACATTCACATGCACACACATACAAACAGTACCCTGAAATTTCCTGATGGTATGTGGGATATTGAAGTCCCAGTTGTATTTTGCAAGAAATTGTGGCCCTTCTTTGCTGTTTCCTTTTCTTTTTCAGCCCTAGAACTATCACCCTTCCTTTCTCTCTCCCTCTCTCCTTCCTTCTCTGCCTCTCTTCCTTCTTCCTTTGAAAAGTGACATGTCTAACACATTTGAGCCCTAGAACACTTTTTCATAGACTACTGTGATTTAATACATGCAATGGGCCAATATTTTAAAAGTGCAACTATTTATGAATTCTATAATGGCGGGGGGAGCAGGATATAATGTTGAGAGGAGACTCTCCTTTTGTTGAAAAAAATCACCTTTACAGGACTATTGCTTATAAAAAAAGCAAAGTCCAGAGCATGGACTCTGATGGGAGAGGTTCGCACAAAGGAAAAAAAAATTCTGTGCTAAGTAGTGAAAAGGACAGTGTTCATTGAGTAAGTAAACAATTCTAAGAGGTTGTTAGGCTAACATTTTTTAAATGTCCTTAAGTTTAGCAATATCCCATTAAAAGTGATTTCATAGACTATTAAACCCTATGTGATGGTATGGGGGTTAAATCTTATCCAGATATACAAGACCACTGCTTGATTGCAATGAAAAAGATGGATAATGTTGGAGAGTCTGAACTCTTAGAGGTCATCTAACTTTGAAAAGATGAATGGAGTTTACTTGATTGACAGATCTCATAGAAGAGAATTTTGATGGAAAAACAATCTGACTTTGTAATCAGTCACCGTGTTGTTTTTCACTGTCACCCTGGAATTCCTCCATTGATACAGTGCCTGCTTTGCAAGCTGTTTTTTCTTAGTCACTGCTTTATTCTCCAAAATTCTCTTCAGGTTAAGCAATACAAAGCCACACTCAGTAACAGTGATTCACGAATAAAAAGTTCATGATCTATAGTCCTTCTATAGCTCTCAATTTTTTTTTCTCCTCCTTGAGCTTTTCAGTTTGAAGATAAATAGAGACACTTCTGGGACGATGAAATTAATTTGTCTCAAATTGTTGTCATCAAGTTAAAAATCACCCAATTCATATTGGTTCATTCTAGCCCAAACAGGGATGGTTTTATAGATAATATTCCTTAAGTATAGTTAGTTTTAATCTTTGGGGGAAAAGAATCTTTACTGCTAGTCAATAGTCCAATGCCTGGGATTAGAAGGTGAACGTGGGTATTAACTGAGGTTGACACTGCGTACCCTACATCAGTGATTATATCAGGAGTCAGGGGCCTTAAAGGGAGATATAAATTGGTGCCACAGACCTGGCGCCAGGCACAGACAGGGCCTGGCTCTTAGTCATGACTGATGTTGGGCTGTCAAAGTGATTTCTGGGTGTTGTGACCTATTACCAGGTCCCCTGCCCTGAGATGCTCAGCCAGTATTGAATAAACTTGCTATTAATTTGTCTTTTTGCTTTTGTGCTCCCTTAATTTTCTAGCCTCCCTTTCTTCATTTTACCCCATCCGTGGTTAAGAGACTATCATCTGGAAAGTGACTCTTGAGGAGTTGGCCTGAGGGACTATAACTGAGATCATGAAGGAGCCCAACCTCAAAAACTATCGACGTTAGAAAGGGAATCTTAGGAGGAGGAAGGTATCAAGGAAGAAAGCTTGGGAGATGAGGGATTTCCTCACAGGATGTCCTGACAAAAAGAGACAGCTTGGGTGTCACCTGGGAAAGAAAACATTATAGCTAAAAAATCAAAGGGAGTCCGGCTGAGAAGGAAAAGATGTGGGGAAGAACTGGTTAGGAAGTGTTAACAGAGAAATCAAGAGGTTGGGAAACAAAGCAGGAGCACACTTGAGAGAGAACCATGTGCTAGAGACCATTTCAGAGTTTCCCCTAACTGATGGTGTACATTCATGCTTTCCCCACACCTGAACTTTTCTGTAATCTAACAGCCTTCAAAGCAGTAGGTGTTCCCATTAAATAATTAAATATCTATAAAGATATATATTATGAAAGTTCATAAAAATAAATGTGATTATTAGATAGGAAAACCCAATTTTCTTTTTTTCCTTAACCAGTCTTCAGAGCCTAATGGAGAAGGGCCTCTGAGAATTTCCCTTAAATCAATATTAAAAAAATTCTGTCCTCTCCTCTTCTGCCATTAAAGCCTTGCATGGCAGTGAACCAAAGTGCATTAGAGTTATATTGGGGATGTGTTAGTGAGGAAACTTACAGTCAAGGGGATGAGAATGTGTCTGCGGCCCTCTGTTCCCATGGGTTTTAGTTTAGTAAAGTCACCATCAACATTCTTAAGCTGGATTTACTGTGTATATTTAGTTTAAAATCAACTGCACAAGATTTATTTACTGCATGGGTTATCTAAGACTCCTTTTTAATTTAATATCAAAATATTAAGTAGAGTTTTAGGGTCTGAATTTCCTCCCATTGTGCCGTTGATATGTAAACACGAAGAAGGCTATGGTGAAGTCAACAAAACATAGGGAATCTTTTTGTGAAAAAGACAAAATCTCACAGAACATCTAAAATCAAATACAGTGTGCTTTAGGTTGTTCATGATTTGAGATTATTTGTGGTTAAAATTACTCCTCTTAACTAGCATGGATGGCTACCAGTTGAACAAATTCTGGTGCCTGGAACTCACAGATAACCAAGAAGACTATCAAATACTATAAAATCACTGATAGGTGCATTCTTAAATGACCAAACATTCGATACTTCTTTAGAATCACCCTTGATCTCATTTTAAAGTCCAAGCAATAGTTTAAAAAAATTTGTTCTTTCAAAACCTTCTAGTTTTCTGTACTTATGATGTGGTGGGTTTGAGTATTACATACAACATTTTTGAAAAATTTAGGCCACTTCTGCCAAGATAAATATTGTGTAACCCTCTAAACTATCATAATGGCCCCAGAAGTAAATTTGGAACAAATAAAAAGAAAACAACCCTTTGTAAAAAGCATGATCAACAAGGCAGACATCACAATGTATTCTTGATAGACATTCAATGCATACATTATCTTAAAGGAAATATGAAAAGAAAATATTTTTGCTTATATTTTGGGATAAGATCTAAGAACTCATACTTTTGGGTTGTTATTTTGTTTATGGTAGAGAGGAATGGTATAATATCAATATGTCCTCTTGACTGCTTTGTTAATTGTGTTTATAATAGTCAGCAATAGTATTTGAAGTCTTTTTAATGTCCTCTGGACTATGGTTGGTTTCCCTTAAATGTTTCCTTGGTTGTTCTTCCACTAGATGTCATGGTGTTGGTTAATTTATATGTCAACTTGACTGGGCTATGGGGTACCCAGATATTTGGTTAAACATTATTCTAGGTGTGTCTGTGAGGGTCTTTCTACATGAGATTAACATTTAACTTGGCAGACTGAGTAAAACAGATTGCTCTCCTAAATGTGGGTGGGCCTCATCAAATCCGGTGAAGGCCTGAACAGAATAAAATGTCTGAGTAAGGGAGAATTTTCTCTCTCTGCCCGACTGTCTTTGAGCTGGGACATCAGCCTTTTCTTGCCCTTGGAGTCAAACTCAGACTGAAACTTACGCCATCAGCTGTCCTGGTTCACAGGCCTTCAGAGTCAGACCCAAACTATCCCCCTGGCTCTCCTGAGTCTCCAGTTTACAGCAGGCTTCTCAGCCTCCATAATTACAATAGCTATTTCTCCATAATAAATCTCTTTATATATATATATCCTATAGTTTCTCTAGAATAGAAACACCAGTTTCAAAGATCTGTCCTCCCTTCCTGCAAAGTCTCTTCAAAGAGAGAACTCCAAGAAGGGAATCAGGGAGAGCCAATCCCATTCATGGGCCTAGAAACTGTCCAAGGCAACCTTGTTTAAACAGATGATCAGAGCAGGGAAGTGGTGTTCTGAACCTCCTACCTCGGGCTCATTTCATGTAGCTCTGTCTACCTCTGGCTTGGAGTCCCAAATGCTTTTAGCATCTGGCAGCCACTGGCTCAGCTCCCAACTGCTCTGCTCGGCTGCTAGAGGACTCCTTTGGCTTCTGGAAGATTACACCCAACCTCTGAAAGTCGTCTTTGGCTGTTGTTATTTGCAAAGCCCACCAGTCTGAATGCTTCTGCTGGAGCTGCTTCTGACTTCCCCAGGGGTCCTTATCCTCACATGGATGGATGGGCTTCTGGAATCTCAAGAAATAAAAAAATTGCATATGTGTCTTTTTCTGGGAAACAGATCATATATACGTTTTATATTTTTTTCCATCAGATTTTCAAAAGGTCCCAGTACCCAAAAAATGACCATTATCCTAGGGAGTTGGTAAGCTTGCTGGTTCTTTGAGGCATTCTGGTTCCGTTTTGCCTGGGAAGAGACATCAACTTAGTCAAATGCATTGTTTGCCTTGTTGAGCCCAAAGCAGTTCAGCAGTTTCTTAGCACTTTCTTAACCAACCTTGCTCCCCTTAACTGAGGAGGTTACATGTACTTTGTCCTCAGAATGACACGCTACACCTTGTCAGGCATTCTCACATTGAAAAATGTGCCCTCCCACTTCTTCTAACATGTCTCCATCCCCTCTGGCCTATATTTGGGGTCACTAAAGTTTAGTGTTAGGGTTTCAGTGATTTCCAACAAATACTTAACTTATTGCCTCTCTTCTTTTAATGGCTGAATTTTTACAGTTGTAAGCTACACGATAGAGTCACTGCCATAATGTTTCCCTGAGTAAAGGAATAGTACTGGAACCCATCTGTGTTCTGCCAATTTGCTGCTGTTTGACCATGATAACTTGGAAGGTTTATTCCTTGTTATGTTTCTGTTGCCTAACAGTAGGAGTGGTGCTTGTCTGCATGAGCTGCCAGTCTAGCAGGAGAAAGAGTTACACGTATAAATGGCGATAATTAAACGCAACAATGACCATAATAATGGTGTCTATAAAATACCATGGAACTGCAGCCTGGGGAGCAATGAGCTCTGCTTCTACGTGTGCAGGTGGGGGCGGGCCAGGGGAAGCTACTAGGAGGAGAGAATTTTCTCCTGCGCCCTGACATGGATGTAATTTGGCCAGGGGACCTGCAGGAAGGGAAAAGAAGGAGAGCTGATAACCAACACTTAAAAAAAAATCTAGAGAGGCATTCTTTCTTAAACTAATGTTTGGAAAACAATTACTGTTTGAATAAGAGTGTTTAAGTGTTCCTATTAAGCAGTGTCTTTGAAATGCTTATTTAAGACCAAGAAATTCTGTGCCAGTTTTTTTTTTTTTAGAGAAAAAGCTGTATGCATTCATGCCTTATTACTTTTAATTTTAAACAACTTACAAACATTTTAAGGAGTAATTTTTCTTTTGCCTTTGAATTATATCCATTCTTTTTATACAAAGACATTCTAATTTCCTTATTTGTCTAACATTTGTGGAGTGTTTTATAGACTTTATCTAATATGTATTTACTCTCTTAGGAGGGAAGTTAATGCTTTCTATAAAACAGAATTGCTACTGTCAGCTACTATACGATTTGATTTATTACGAGAGTTTATAAGTTAGATTCATTAACACACTCCATACAAGGGGTAATTCTAGAAAAAAATTGATTTAAACTTTAAAGTTGTTAGTTGTTATAATTACTGGTCAGAACTTCCTGAAACACCTAGTGCCCTATCCAAATAAAGTATCAGAACTCTGTATTCTTTATGTCTTCATAGACTAGGGTTATTCTTGGACAGTTATTTGAGGAAATATATTTGAAAGCATTTATGCACAATCAGTTAGCCCCTCTTATTTAAATAACACTTTAATGACCATAAATTTTTGTTGTTTTCAGTTGTAAGTGTTCTCTTTATAGATCCTTTACCAATTTGTTACGCAGATGTTTTTGCTGTTTTAACAGCAACCAAAACTTCACTCTAAAGCTCTAATGAATTTGAGCACCTACAAGAGCACCTACAAAACACCAAACAATGTGCTCAGTATCTATAACATAGTCTTGAGGAAAAATAAGCTTGTAGACAAAGAATTATAGGGCGATTGGTTAAGTGCTATGAAAGAAGTACACAAAAACACTCACACATTCAGAGACTTACGCGTTATGAAGCACTATATTCTGTTTAGGGAGAGATGAACCGGCCAGGAAGGGCTACAGAGGGGAGAGGATGTTTGTGAAAGATTCTAGAGGAATAAGGAGGAGAGTATTTTAGTAGGGGCAATATCATGAGCACCGTGAGTGTGAAGGGCGGTGAGAAGTCCTATGGAATAGGAGGTGAGGATGGGAATGAGGCTGGGGGCACCTTGGTACAGGCCTGCTGTATCACTTAACCTGAAGAGGAAATGGAGATCATGTACTAGAGATCACCTTGGTAACAGAAAGGAGAATAGACCCCTTCCAGAAAAACTCCATGACAGGAATACCAGTTAGTAGTTAATAGGCAATGTGAGAGTCTTAAATGCAGTGTTCACCATGGAAACAGACAAGATCAGTGGGGTCCGAGAACTCATTGGGGATGGCGGACTTGACAAGAACTGGTGACCAATGAATGAGAAAGAGAAGAAGGGGTAGATACAATGGAAGAGGAAGAGTGGTAAATGACAAATTTTTCAGCTTGTGAAATAGAAGAAATAGTGGTATTATTAAATAATCTAGGAAAGATAGGACAAAGAATTTTGAAGGAAGCAAAAGTTCTTAGTTTGGGGAAGAAATGCATTTTAGTGAAAGGAACTGGACACAGATCTTAATCTTGTTTCTCTGCTCTCTTATTCACTAGCTCTGTGAAACTTGGGGAAGCTCTTTAACCTCTCAGAGCCTCTTTTTTAAAAAAATTTATTTTATTTTATTTATTTTTATTTTTGGCTGTGTTGGGTCTTTGTTGCTGTGTGTGCAGGCTTTCTCTAGTTGAGTGGAGCGCTGGCTACTCTTCGTTGCAGTGCGCGGGCTGCTCACTGTGGTGGTTTCTCTTGCTGCAGAGCACGGTTTCTCTAGGTGTGCGGGCTTCAGTAGTTGTGGCTCGCAGGCTCAGTAGTTGTGGCAAACGGGCTTAGTTGCTCCGCGGCACGTGGGATCTTCCCGGACCAGGGCTTGAACCCATGTCCCCTGCATTGGCAGGTGGATTCTTAACCACTGCACCACCAGGGAAGCCCCAAGCCTGCTTTTTAAAGTAGGGAAAATTGTACTTACTTTCTAGAGTTGTTGAAAGGAATAAATGACAAAATGTATGTAAAGTGACCAGCACTTTCCTGAAATACAGGAGACACTCAAGGAGTATTATTTTTACTTGCACTTTCTCCTTCTTTTGAATTTGAGGAGCAGAAAAGATCCAAGATAATTAGTCAGCAAGGCAAGCAGAGTTGGTTAAAAAAAAATAGAAAATCCAGCCAAAGGAAGGAATCAACGGAAAGTTTCCAGAGATTTTAAAAAACTAGGAAAGCTGGGGAAATTTGTATATATTTAATCCTGATCTCTATAGCTACTTTAGAAATACATTATACAAACAAACAACTTATTTCTATTGGTTTATCTGCCCAGTTAAGACAACATTCAGTTAAGGAGTATCGCGAACATGAGAGACACTAACGTTAGCCAGAGTAGGAAATGGATTCTAGGAAGTAAATGTGTTCTGAGAGGAGAACATATAAGATGAGATGTAGTTGTAATATTTTGTTTGTTTGTTTTTTGTTTTTGCGGTATGCGGGCCTCTCACTGTTGTGGCCTCTCCCGTTGCGGAGCACAGGCTCCGGACGCGCAGGCTCAGCGGCCATGGCTCACGGGCCCAGCCGCCCCGCGGCATGTGGGATCTTCCCGGACCGGGGCACGAACCCGTGTCCCCTGCATCGGCAGGCGGACTCTCAACCACTGTGCCACCAGGGAAACCCTGTAATATTTTTTTTGATTGTGGTAAGCTATGGGAAGGGGGGAGGAAGAGGTGATAGCACGGTGACTGGCATGCAATTGGTGATCAGTAATGATTTGTTGGCTGAATAGATTCGTGTTCCATTGAACAGTTTGAAATGAGTATATTTTAGACCACTCTGTTCTTCTAAGTCATCATTCATGTAGCATTTCTTTTTGTTACAAGTATAAAAAACACTTTCTCACCCCCCCAACAATTGTCTGAATATTCTACAAATATCTCAATGTCAGATTCAGCCTTCTGAATAGATTCAGATTCCAAAAAGCTTTTACCTTTTTTCTCTTTTATTCCCTACCACAAGAGGGCATGAATTTCATCTTCTCTTAAAAATTTAAATAGAAAAATATGGGGAAATGTGAGCCATTTCCAGTCTGTTCAGTTGTCTACCTGTTCTGAGATCTCAGATTTAGAGAGAAGTTTCTAATCACCTTACAATTGCCTTTGGTATGAAAAAAGGTATACCTATTTATTTCTAATGCTCCCATTTAGTATCATGAATTTATCTAGTACCGTCTAGAGTTTGTTTGTTTGTCTTTTAAATGTGAATCATCTCACTACATCAAGCAAAGAACATGGCTTTACCATGTATTCTATCAAATACTTTAGTAACTGTACTCAACCACCTTTCCAAGCGCCAAGGTGCTCCATCTTTCTGCAGTTTTGCAGTTTGGTCAATAAGATGATGTCCTTTCTGACATTAGAATTTAATGATCCCACCTAATCTTTATTTTTCTTTCCTCTTTTTTTCCAGAAAAGAGACACCCTAAAATCCTGGGAGATCACCAGTTGCCCTGTAGATCTAGCTCCAAAGGACGGGTTTGGTAAAGCAGGATAGGTTAGGATTTTGTTACATTGTTATATCAGATGTAAGTTTATTCCAAAACAAACTAATTTAATTTTTCTAAATTAAATTAAACATTCTTCCTTACCTTGAAGTTAAGAAGGGTTATGTCACCTCAAAAGATGCCTGTTGCCTAGGCTGCCATGGCCCATCAGAAGGCTGGGGGCTCTGCAGCTGACCTCATAGATTTCTGGCTTCTTAGACCTTCCATGAAGCTTCTAAAGCTTTGGTTTTTAGGGTTCAGGTCCCCAAACTTTCCAGACCCACTTACATTAGAGTTACTGGTTCCTCCCAGAGTATTTTCCAGTCCCCAGAAATCTCCCTTCCTTCTGGAGTCAGGATACCCTCTTTTATCCCTGTGAGACTGTCTCTTTCTAAAATAATCCTGATCCTTTTTAATTAAATTTGAGAGCAAAAGTCTCTAGAACACAAAAATATTGCTTGTCTTCTAGAGAGAGAAAGGAATAATGATTCCTATTTTCCTGATGCACCTACAGGAAAAGTAAGTATGGTTTACTTCTTCATCTGATTGACCTGTCATATTGGTCAAGTAACTGTTTCTACTTTAATGGTGTTAAAGGCTCCTAAGTGGATGCTTCACCGCTGCTGGTGTAAAAAAATGAGATCCTAGAACTGGGATTTTGTGTGTAAAAGATATCTTAGGTTGAGCAAATTTTGTGTGTGTGTATGTGCAAGTATCAATAATTCAGTTTGAGGTATGATTAAGTAGAATATCAGATATTCATCTCAAAAAGATTTCATGGGCCACCATCATGTTTTAGGTATTATGATTGGCACTGGGATTTGAGGTACAGCTCTGAACCAGACAGACAAATAATAGGATCTTACATTCTATCAGGAATTTTTCTGGAGCAAGATGATGGTCAATAAGATGATGTTCTTTCTGATATTAGAATTTACGACAGGCATTGTCAAAAATGCTGTATGTAAATTATTTTATTTAATATTTGCAATAACCCTGTGTGCAGATGTAATTCTTAGCTCCATTTTATTTATTTATTTAAATTTATTCTATTTTTTTAAAGTTTTGGCTGAGTTGGGTCTTCGTTGCTGTGTGCAGGTTTTCTCTAGTTGCAGCGAGTGGGGCTACTCTTCGTTGCGGTGCGTGGGCTTCTCATTGTCGTGGCTTCTCTTGTTGCGGAGCACGGGCTCTAGGTGTGTGGGTTTCAGTAGTTGTGGAACGCGGGCTCAGTAGTTGTGGTGCACGGGCTTAGTTGCTCCACGGCATGTGGGATCTTCCTGGACCAGGGATCGAACCCGAGTCCCCTTCATTGGCAGGCGGATTCTTAACTACTGCACCACCAGGGAAGTCCCAGTCCCATTTTATAGATAAGAAAACTGAGGTGGAGAACATTTAAGTAGTTCACCAAAGCCTATAATGATTGTAAGTTCTTGAGATTAAAATCCAGGTATTCAAAACCTGTGCTCAATGCTGCTGTACTAGTCAGGATGGCCATAAAGACCGGGAATATAGATTTTTTTGTTTAAATAGAGGGGCTTTCTTGATCACTTCTTCTAAAATACTCTTAAGGTGCAGGTTTATTCAGTGAAAATTAGAGACACAGACTGTTACAGATTTAATTGTGTCCTTCCCAGTTTCACATTGTTGAAGTCCTAATTTCCAGTACTTCAGAATGTGACCTTATTTTGAAATAGAGTTGTTGCAGACAGAATTAGTTAGTAAAGATGAGGTCATACTGGAGTAGGGTGAGCCCCTAATCTAATATGACTGATGTCCTTATAAAAAGGGGAAATTTGGACACAGATACACATAGGGAGAACGCCATGTGAATGTAAAGGCAGAGATAACAAGTGATGTGTCTACAAGTAAAGGAAAGCCAGATTGCCAGCAAAACACCAGAAGCTAGGAGACAGGCGTGAGACATTCTTCCTCACAACCCTCAGAAGAAAGCAAAGCTGCCAATACCTTCATCTTGGACTTCTAACCTCCAAAACTATGTCACAATGCATTTCTGTTGTTTAAGCCACACAGGTGTGGTACTCTGTTACAGCAGCCCTAGCAAACTGACATACAAGCCACCTGAGGCATCACATCACAGGCGCATGAGTAGCGATTTAAAATAATGCTCCCTTACTGTACTCTATTCATTGGTGATGAGGAACAGAAGGTTGAACAGATCACATATTGTAACACAATAGCAATAAACCATTTAGTGTGCACAGCTCACCTCTGTTGCCAGACTTTATGGCTACCCTGTATATTTCCCTTAGAGAAGTTGATTCATTACAAAAAAAAATCACTAATTAGATTTATCCATCATATCAAGTAAATGCTTCTTTGGTTGAGGAGTTTAACCAAAGGAGAAGGGGGAGAGCCATACAAATTTTTGAAAACAATGAAAATTATTAAATGTGAAATCTGAAAATAAGCATTCAAGATAGTCAGCCTAGTCTGTGATGCTCTAGGAGAGTTCATCAGGTATCAACATCTCCCCTTCCAGCTCTAAACTTCTGTATTAATATTGCCTCAGAATTCATAGCTGAAGGTGCTGTGGGAAATAAACATCTGTGGTCGAGTAGGCGAGAAGAGACAAGTACATAAATAATGGTCAAATCAGTTAGAGAGTGATGGAAAACACAAGAAAGCACATATGAGGGACTATATTAACCCTGACTTAGGATAAAAAAGTGAAAATTATAAAGTAAGGTTTCGGTTTGGGAGTAATTTGGAATTTGAGAATCTTGAAGTTAGTACAGTATTTCAAATGGTAAAGAAAGGTAAAGAAAACTAGAGTTTTGGTTTTTTTTTTAACCAGGGCAAGCATTTATTTTTTTGCTTGTCTAAAGACAGAGTAAATACTTCTAATATTTTTTCTTTTTTTATAAACTTCACTTTTTTAGGACAGTTTTAGATTTATAAAAACATTGAACAGCTAGTACGGAGTTTCCATAGACCATCCCCATATAACTACACTCACACAGTTTTCTCCATTAACATTTTACAGTACTGTGTACATTTATTACAATTAATGAACCAATATTGATGTATTATTGTGAACTAAAGTCTATAGTTTACATTAAGGTTCACTCTTTGTACAGTTCTGTGGGTTTTGATACATGCATAATATCATGTATTCACCATTTAGAATTCACTTTTCTAAATTTCTGCTGTGCTTCACCTATTTATTTCCCTAATCCCCCATCCTTGCCCCAACCAAAACCTTGGCAACCACTGAAACTTTAGCAGTCTCTATAGTTTTGCCTTTTCCAGAATGTCATCTAGTTGGAACCATATAGTATGTAGTCTTTTCAGACTGGCTTCTTTCACTTAGCAGTATGAATTTAAGGTTCCTCCACGTCTTATGATTTGAAAAGTAGGACTGCGTTTAGCTTTGTGAGAAACTGCCAAACTGTTTTCCAAAGTGGCTGTACTATTTTACATTCCCATCAGCAATGAATGAGAGCTCCCTATTGCTACACATCCTCACCAGTACTTGCTGTTGACAGTATTCTGAATTTTGGCCATTCTAGTTGGCATGTAGTGATATCTCATTGTTTTACTTGCATTTCCTCAATGACATATGAGGTGGAGCATCTTTGCTTATTTGCCATCTGTATATTTTCTTTGTTGAGGTGTCTGTAAATATCTTTCGTCCATTTTTTAATTGGGTTTTTTGTTTCTTTATAGTTGATTTTTAAGAGTTCTTTGTATATTTTGGATAATAGTTCTTTATCAAATGTGTCTTTTGCAAATATTTCTCTCAGTCTGTGGTTTGTCTGTTCATTCTTATGACATCATCTTTTGCAGAGTTACAGTTTTTAATTTTAATAAAGTTCAGCTTACCAAATATTTCTTTCATGGATCATGCCTTTAGTGTTGTATCTAAAAAGTCATCACAATTCCTATGTTCATCTAGGTTTTCTCCTATGTTATCTTTTAGGAGTTTTATAGTTTTGTATTTTACATTTAGGCCTGTGATCCATTTTGAGTTAATTTTTATGAAGAGTATAAAATCTGTGTCTAGATTCATTCTTTTGCATTTGGATATCTAGTTGTTCCAGCATCATTTGTTGAAAAGACTATCTTTGCTCCATTGTATTGTCTTTGTTCCTTTATTAAAGTTCAGTTGACTGCATTTATGTGGCTCTCTTTTTGGACTATATTCTGGTCCATTGATTTGTTTGCCTATCCTTTTGTTAATATCACATTGTCTTGATTACTGTAGCTTTATTGTAAATCTTGAAGTCAAGGAGTGTCAAATTTCTGACTTTGCTCTTTTCTTTCAATATTATGTTGGCTGTTTTGAGTTTTTTGCCTCTCCATATAAACTTTAGTATCAGATTTTGGTATACATGACATAACTTGCTGAGATTTTGATTGGGATTGCTTTGATCTATGGATCAAGTTGGGAAGAAAAAATATCTTAATATGAGTCTTCCTGTCAATGAATGTGAAATGTCTCTCAATTTATTTAGATCTTCTCTGATTTCTTTCATCAGTGTTTTGTAGTTTTTCTCATACAGATTTTATTTGTATTTTGATAGATTCATACCTAAGTATTCAATTTTGGGGGTGCTAATGTAAATGGTGATGTGTTTTTAATTTCAAATTCTAGTTGTTCATTGCTGATATGTAGGAACGCAATTGACTCTGTCCATTACCCTTGTATCCTGCAACCTTGTTACAATTGCTTAGTAGTTCCAGGATTTGAACTTTTGGATTTTTGTTGATTCTTTTGGATTTTCTACCTAGACAATCATGTCATCTGCAAATGAAGACAGTTTTATTTCCTCCGTCCCAAACAGTATTCCTTTTTTTTCTTTTTTTCCTTTTCTTGTCTTATTTCTTGTCTTATTGTTAGGGCTTCAAGTATGCTGTTGTAAAGGAGTAGTCAGAGGGGACATTCTTGCCTCTACTTGATATTAGTGGAAAAGCTTCAAGTTTCTCACCATTGAGAATGGTGTTAGCTGTTGGTTTCTTGTAGATATTCTTCATTAAGTTGAGGAAATTCCCCTCTATTCCTAGTTGCTTAGTTTTTATCATGAATGGTTGGATTTTGCCAAATGATTTTTCTGCATGTATTGACTTAATCCTTTATCTTTTATTCTTTAGCTTGTTGAAGTGATAGATTACATTAGTTGATTCTTTTTCCATATTTATTGAGATATAATTGACACTGTATAAGTTGTGTACAGCATAATGGTTTGACTTACATATTTTTTTGGAAATTTATATTAATTGATTTTGTAAGTTTGTCAAACCGGCCTTTCATACATAGAATAAATTCCATTTTGTCATGGTGGATATTCTTTTAATACATTGTTGGCTTCAATTTGCTAATATCTTGTTGAAGATTTTTATATCTATGTTCATGAGAGATATTGGCCTATAGTTTTCTTTTATTGTAGTGTCTTTAACTGGCTTTTGTATTAGGATAATTCTGGTCATATAGAATGAGTTTGGAAGTGTTCCATCTGCTTATATTTTGGGGGAGAGATTATAGAGAATTGGTATAACTTCTTCCTTAAATGTCTGGTAGAATTTACCAGGAAAACCATCTGTGCCTTGCTTTCTTTTTTGGAACGTTATTAATTTAATACTTTTAATAAATGTAGTATATTTGTATTATTTACTTCTCCTTTTGTGTGTTTTTGTTTTTGTGTGTTGTGTTTTTGTGTCTTTCAGTAAACTTGTGCATTTCACCTAAGTTATCAAATTTGTGAGTGTGAACATATGCATTGCAAAAACTGGCCTGAATTAAACAAATGCCTTATTTGACTTAATTCAATCAAATAAATTATACCTAAATTTTTTCTAAAATTTTATTTATTTATTTTGACTGCATTGGGTCTTCATTGCTGTGGGGAGCATGGGCTCTAGGCACGCAGACTTCAGTAGTTGCAGCATGCGGGCTCAGCAGTTGTGGCTCATGGGCTCTAGAGCGCAGGGCCAGTAGTTGTAGCACACGGGCTTAGTTGCTCAGTGGCATGTGAGATCTTCCCAGACCAGGGATCGAACCCACGTCCCCTGCATTGGCAGGTGGATTCTTAACCACTGCACCACCAGGGAAGTCCCTTTATACCTAAATCTTAAAAAATTTTTTTCTTAGTACTTATATCACTTAATTTAGCTGTTTAGATGAATCTCTGCCTGGCTCTAGCCAGGCACAATAGCTAGCACAATATAGCTACCACAGTAGCTGCTGCTTCCTTCTGTTCACTCCTCCTGCTCTACAAAGTACTTGCAGGCCTACATTTTGAGTCCTAGGGTGTAGTTCTCTGCCCTTTCTGGTTTCAGGAACTTGTGCTTTCTTCCCTGCTTGTACCTTCCCCCCTTTTACAGCACTTCAGATTCCCTGAGCATTGGACGATGTTCCTTTTCCTACTTTCAAGAATTATCTTCTGGTTCTGGTCTGTTTATCTGACATTTGACCTCTTCCTTCTGTTGACCTCAGTTATTTGGGTGAGGAAAAGACTCTGAAAAATCATGGAAAAATATGAGCATGAGAGGGGATGTGTCCCTCTTGACATTTCCTTAGTTCTGTCTTGAGTTTATAGTTGAAATAGAAACATGCAGTCTTCACTGGAGGCTAAGGCAGCCTTTAAAGAAATAAATCTTCTAAGAGGAAAGATAACTTCCCTGTTATTATGAAATGCTAACTCATAAGTATGTTCCATTACAATAAATTGTCTAGCCTTTAAAAAGCTTTTAGAATTTCAACAATGAGAATCATTTCTAGAGTGAGAAGAAAAAAAATTTTCTTTCTACAGCATGATTACAAATCATTTCTCCTGCTGTCTAATGGTTTTCAAAATCATAGTGCAGTAAAAAAAAATCCCTCCACTTCCTTTGTTGAAAAAGGAAGGAACTGAAGTCATTAATGGTTCTGATGAAATTAGGAAATTCATACTCTCCCAGCCCCAAAGAGAATATGTTAAAAGTTTTAACAGCTTAAAAGTCTCTCTCAACTTCTCTCTGTGTTCATGAAGAAAACACATGAGAAATTCCCATATGGAAAGTATAGATTTTTCTTTCCCCTAATCTCATAAAGTAGCTTCTTATCTCTCCTCTCCTTTCTACAGGAGTGAACTGAACTAAACCACAGGCTACTGTCTGTTTCAGTGCACTCTGACCCATCTCTACCACTGATTATTTGCCCTGTGTTCAAAGACAAAGGTAATCAGCTTTTATGCTTCTAGAAATGTGTTGACCCTTTCTCTTAAGTATGTATACAGAGAATTTTGCTAAAGTTTTGAGGCACTTTGTCAAAGATTCACCTTCTGTAATGGGGATGGGGGAGGCCACAAACACTAAGAGCAAAGCACACAGCTGCTTGGAGGAACATTGCCAAGATAAGAGCAGCTTTGAAGGATAAACTGGGAGAATATGTTAGCAAGCATGGCTAAGGCTTCTGGAGGGCTGGAGGAGGTTGCACTTCCCTATAACATTGTATTACAAGTCTAAGGGTTTTACTCTTTTCTAATGAGCTGTTTATGTTCCCTGTGGGATACCAAACACAACTTTTCTTTCAAAAGAGTAATATTTCATTAAAAATGCTTTGACTTTGTGGTAAACATATTTTAGGACCTAAGAGAATCAAGGACAATGATTTCCACAAATGTCTTATCTATTAGAAATGAATGCTTAGATGGATCCAGCATAGTCACATTGTTAGGTTTTTTGGCAAATACTTTCCAAATGGGTAACTCTTAAGCCAATAATCTACTCTGTTGTATATGATTTCAAATAAGATCTAATTTTTATTTTCTGTCATAGTTGTATTTTATTTCTTTGGAGTAGTTTCCTTTCCTAAAGTATGTAGTTCTAGGTTTTAGTGTTTCTTGAATTTTTAGTTTTCTTTATATTTTCCCTTTTGTGTTCAAGCACTGCTTATTAAAATTAAATTTCAGAAGCTGGTACAGACATTGGTAATATATGGAATTCATATATATTCCTGCTAACATATGGGATTTAAATGAATATCTAAATTTTAGATTTTGTGGTGGTCTATATGATTTTCTTGTTACAGTCTTGCCTTCCCAATTGTATTTTTCATTGGGCTAACATTAAATTCAGTTTCCTTCCTGAAGAATACATATTGGGAAATAGACATGGATATGGTAGCCGAGAGCAATACCTACACATAGTAGATGGTAAATTTATGCTGGCTGAATGAGAAAATGAAGAGATGTTGCTGAATGAAGACCTTCAGAAAATCAGAATAAAAAATGGTTTTACCAAATATCAAAAATTGAGAACATAATATAGTTAATGTAGGTTATTGAGAATATATCATATTTTTTCAATTTTCATCATCATGGCATATTAATATTTACTTTTCTACTGTGATAATGAAATATATATATTCATTTTAACTTATTTTAAGTTATCTATATATATATGTTATATTATGTGTTATGTTATGAATATTTAATGAATATTGAATTTACCTAGATAATATAAAAGAAAATAAGGCTACAGTTTTCAACAGTGCATACGGTATTAGTTTCTACCTAAGTAATTTTTAAGCTTCTGTCCTTACTCAGTTTTTATTCAGCTCAAATGCTCTTTGATATTGGCCTGAACTTCTGTTGAATCAGGACACAAAAAGGATGAAAGGCTACTTTTGTTCACAAGTTTAATTCTTACATTTTTCCTTCTGTCAAAGTACATTTGTCAGAAATCTTTCTTCCTAACTGTATAGTTAATAATTACCCCTGACTATTTTGAGAATGGAACCATTTTAATATTTTTACTCCATGTAACAGAGGATATCTTTACAGCATCTAGAAGGACTTGATTGATACACTCAGGATATGGTAAGGGGTAATTTGAGAATTGCTAACAGAAAAAGAGGTTGTACATGTTGGGCAGGAAAATATCATAAATGTCCACTTGTACTATTATTCAGCTAATGCTCTATGAATTTATAACCATTTTTCTACAGTTGAATATTTAAGTCATTTCTGAGCATTTAGCTTCAATAAGCTTCTTTTTTTTGTTTCAATTTCACTAATTTCATGATCATGCCCCCCTGTCAAGGTGGGTTGATTTCTAATGTGATTATTTTATTTTATTTTATTTATTTTTTAAACATCTTCATTGGCGTATAATTGCTTTACAGTGGTGTGTTAGTTTCTGTTTTATATCAAAGTGAATCAGCTATACATATGCATATATCCCCATATCTCCTCCCTCTTGCGTCTCCCTCCCGCCCTCCCTATCCCACCCCTCTAGGTGGTCACAAAGCACCGAGCTGATCTTCTTGTGCTATGTGACTGCTTCCCACTAGCTATCTATTTTACATTTGGTAGTGTATATATATCCAACAATAAGCATTTTTCTCTAAAATTAATTTTTGAGAGCAAAATTATATGGCCCAAATATATTAGTATTTTTTTCCTTTGATGATCTATTTTTGTATGTTTTCAAAATGAGTGTATTGATGTGTGTTAACTGGGTACCATCTGTATGTGACAGTAAAGCAGCAATTTCCTTGGAGAGCGTTATAGAAAAATTTGATCTTGTCAGAGGTTATGCACCAACTGGAATTTAGAGTATAATGCACAGAACTAGTAGGCTATGTTCCCCAAAACCTTGAAAACATTTCAGACACCTGCCTGTGCTTGGTTGGTGAATATATCATGTACTTATTTAAACCCCATCTTATTCCTGAAAGTAAATGTATCTATAACAATAACTCAGAACAGACTTGACAAAACTGAGCAGAATATACATCGAATTTTCTTCCAAGTAAAAGATAGGAGGAAGCAAAAGTCACTTAAAAGTCCTTCAATTACAACTTTTTTTTTTTGCGGTACACGGGCCTCTCACTGTTGTGGCCTCTCCCGTTGCAGAGCACAGGCTCCGGACGCGCAGGCTCAGCAGCCATGGCTCACGGGCCCAGCCGCTCCGCGGCATGTGGGATCTTCCCGGACCGGGGCACGAACCTGTGTCCCCTGCATCGGCAGGCGGACTCTCAACCACTGTGCCACCAGGGAAGCCCCGAAGTAATCTTATTCTTATATGTTGATGTAATATTAAAAAACAGGTAAAATTGCTGTCAGAAAATTAACATTTGGTAAGTGTTCCCAGCGTGCTATGGCCTATATCAGTCGCAGCTGGACTGCAGTAGATGGTGTGAAGTTCTGCAGTGAGAGGACCACTGAAATCAAAGGGAAGAGCAAGCTTATGAGGAGGGGGAGATGGTGGAAGCTCACAGGGTTTAAGAATTTGAGAAAAGTCAACAGCCTAAAGCTTCAAATCAAAATGGGGCACAGCTTAGGCAATCCATGTGTAAGGAGACCCTAAGGAACCAGAAAGATCCCGCATGCATGGAACCAGTGAGTGTCAGAGGGGATATGCATACCCAGATCTATGCTAGGCCATGCCGGAATTCCATCCCTGCAAAATGTGAATGCAGTCATTAAAACCTGTCTCTATTCCTTCTTATAGATGAGAAATGGAAACAAACAAATAAAGTATTAGGTGATGGCCCTAGCTAGTTGGAGTGAAATCACATAGGATTCTCTTTGAACATGGCAAGAGAATTCCCCCTTTTTTTTTTTTTTTTTGTGAACCTACTGTTTTACAAAACCTGGGTTCAGTGCTTTATCTGTGTTAGTTTATTTAACTCACACAAAACCCTATGAAGTAGATGATGCATTCTTACTTTACAGAGGAGGAACCTGGATCCCAGAGAAGTCACATATCTTGCCCAGGGGCACACAGCTATTGATGGGGTTAAGATTTGAACCCAGATCTACAAAGCTCAGGTACTTTCTATTATTTCTAATGGGTCTGAGAATGAAATGATCCAGTAGCTTAAGTCCAGTGAAGTGTTACTACATTTCCACCCCAAGGCATAGAGCAGATAAGATGGAATTCTATATCTCACTTACTCTGGAAAGCAATTGAGTTATATTAACCCACTTACCTATAAGTGATAATATAAAGACCATATTTACCCAGCTACAAGATAATTGGAATATGTTCAGGTCCAGAGCAGACCTACATTCAAGATAGTACTGATAGTGCTAATGGCATTTGTAGAGAGAATCTTAGATGTTGCTTCCAGTCTTGTGATATTTAGCATCTGGTGAGAGATGGATTGGCTCATGTTGACAAAAGTACATGTTTCCAGAGCACAACGGTTTAAATTCAATCCAAACCAGCCCAAGCTGAACTGAATAAATCAAACCAAAACAAAACAGCTCTTACGAACAGCTGGTGACATTGTTATGCAACATTGTACTGTAGAGTTTTTGGTCAAGCAATGAAACAATCACTGACCAGACATTTACATACGTAGTTATGTTTTTGCAAAAGAAAAATATCATATGTCAGATATGTACTTGTGAGTAAATAAGTTCCATATATATTCATCTTATTTGGCAGTTTGCATTTTGTCTTTGTTATAGTTTTAAGGTCAAAAATGATCTCCTTTTCCCCAAATTATGTCTATTTCACAGTTTCTGCTTTACTCCAAAAGACTTGTCTCAATGTTCCAATATCCATTGTGAGCTCTTGGCTCCCACAAAAATGCCATTTTTCTAAATCCTGTATTAGAGTCACATATTTTAAACATGCTAACCTAGTCATGCCATGTTATTGGTAGATCTATTGAATATTTTCACTTTTAAAAATAGAAAATCTTTAACGAGATACCCAGTGCTTTGGTAGAAGGTTCAGTTTACCTGCTTAATAGATTGAGGCTAGCTCATCTTAAAGTGGGAGATTGGAATCGACCAGAGTTGGTGAGTTCTCTGAAAGCAACAAAATCTAATAAGAGCTTGAATTAGGGCAACTTAGGCCATTCTTCCTATTACTGAAAGGTAATCAACTTTAATAGACCCACTGTAGTAAAACAGGGAGAAAGCTGCCCTCCTTAAGACCATAACAGCTGACTTCCTTAAAATGTGATAATCACACCTGAGACTATCTATTCTAGAGCCATTTTCAGTTATAACTGAAATGTGAGACAGGAAAGAACTTGGAAGAGGAGAAAAAAGCTCATCATTATTAAGCTTCTCTGTGTTGAAATCTAAGGTTCTATTTAGTATCCAGCACACTGAGGACCATTACATAACAATCTCCCCTCCTTTTTTGCCTCTCCCTTCCCCACTGCTGGTTCCACTGCCCACTCTCAAAGCCCCTCTTTTCCTGAGCATGGTAAATATTACTGTTGTGGGTCCCTACATCAGCCCAGCCCCTGTGTAACTGGTCTCTGCTTTTCCCAACAGGATTCATTGATCTTTTCTTAATTCCATTTCCTGGGCCAACTTTGGCTCACCAGAAAACATCCCTGTACCATTTAATACTCTTCTCTTGCTGGTCTTTGAGATTTGAAAAATAAGTTATCAAGAAGCCAATCTGAAAAGGCTCCATACTGTATGATTCCAGCTATATGACATTTTGGAAAAGGCAAAACTATGGAGACAGTAAAAAGATTAGTGGTTATGAGGGATGCAGAAGGAGAGGAATGAATAGGCAGAGCACAGAGGATTTTTAGGGCAGTGAAAATATTCTGTACGATACCATGATGATAGATACATGTCATCATACAGTTGTCCAAACCCATAGAATGTACAACACCAAGTCTGAACCATAATGTAAACTATGGACTTTGGGTAATGGTGATGTGTCAATGTAGATTCATTAAATACAACAAATGTACCACTCTGGTGGGGGAGGTTGATAGTGGGAGACGCTATGCATGTGTGGAGACCTAAAACTGTTCTAAAAAAATGGTTGTTTTTTTTTATCACATATTATTTATTTGTAAACAAGCAGTTATTTGTAGTTACTTGTTTGGTGTCTACTTCCCTATTTTTTTTAAATAAAGTCTTAATAAAAGAAAAAGAATTTTAAAAAAAGAGTCACCCTTCCAAAATCTAAATATAACAAGGCCAGAATTTCTAGACTTCCCTGTTTCTACCTATCCATATGGCTCTGAGTCACAGTTCTTATTTCTTACCCTCCCACTGGTTTTGTCCACAGAACAGGCTCCTGCCTTATAACCTACTTCTGCACTTAGTATAGTCCAAAGATCAGCTGAGGAAACCCTGACCTTTGGAATTCATATCACATTGTGTCAATTACACACCATTTGCAATGGAACCCCACTCTGTGCTCACCATTTCTCCAATGATGTTGGGGGCACAATGGGATCCTAAACACTTCTGCCTCTTTACTCCTTAAACTATAGTTTAATGCTTCCACTGTAAGTTAGTTTATGGGTTGTTCTGCTATTTCAATTCTGCAACCACTTCTTATTCCTGACATGGATCATAACATGCTATGCTTGATTTCCACCAAAAAATATCACTCATACAAGGCAGTTGTGTGTGGATTAGACTTACTGCATATTTAATGTCCAACCAGCTGGGACTCTGGGGCTGGAATTCAGGCTCTGTGGAAGTAAATACCTATCTACTGATTAAGGTAGATTTCTAAACCTTTAACAGACCTTAGGATGGGCCTGGACTGTGTATTACTTTGCCTGTGAATTGTTTTCTGGAGAATTCTATCTAAATCTCAGAGTCCCATGATTCTCAGAAGACATTTGAATTTTATTTATTTTATAATGGATTGAGTTCAAAATAAGGAAATTAACAGGCTTGTTGATTATGGATTTAGTTAAGAAAACATGTGCAAGAGGCAACGGAATGGAAATGACTACTCATTTACTCATTCACGCATTTATCTATTCAAGATGTGTTAACTGAGTGCCCTGTTTGAGCCAGGCAAAGTACAATATGCCTTGGATGCACAGTTAATAAAAGGGATATGGTTCATCTCCTTGTGGAAATTATAGTCTGCTGAGAGAAACAGAGAATAAATGAGAAAAACTAATGTTGGGGGAGGTCATCAAGAAGACATGACTGAGAGTTGACCGACAAGCTGGGCCCAGGCAATTGGAGGCTCCTCACCTCTTCCCCTGTCCTTGGAATGTACGTTTTGCCCACAGTGGGAGCTGATTTTAAGGACACAGTTTGAGGGAACAATGTGCTGTTGAACCATCTGGATGGTATAAGTGACTGAAACCAGTTAAAACCTCTATGTAAACTTTTAGGATTCTGGCAGGTGGGTGCAGAGATCTATTCATCTTGTGGTGCCCAAGACAAGCCTCATACGTAAGTTCCCTTGCTTATTAAACCTGCCACCTACCTATCTGGAGTGGTCTGCCTCTTTCTTTAGTCTCTCCTTGTCCTCCGTGTACAGGGCCCAGTTTCAGATTTCACTCAAGGAGCTCTTGAGGTTTCAAACCAACAACCAGCAAGTAAACATTCTATGTCTGTGCCAGCTAAAAATTGGCACTTGCCATCTACCTCTACAAGGATTAAATCACGAGCTTCGGCAGCTGCTGACCTTCAACACCCCCTGAAAGGAGTTCAGGGCGGAGATCAGGAATGAGGCACTCTGTGCCCTGGGAAAAACTGGCAGAACAGGTCTTTAGATAGTTAGATATTTTCAGGAGAAGATTTTATGAGCCCAATTCTTGCATCTCCTCATATCTAGAGAAGCACTAAAGTTATTAATGGTGACATCTGCTCCTCATGACTAGCAGTAAGCCTCTGCCAAAATGTGTGCTTGACTGCATGTACCCCCTTCACTAAAATCATATAAACCCCTGACCTTCCCCCCACCTCTTTGGAGCAGTTTCTCAGAGCTATCTGAAATGCTGTCTCCCGGGCTATAGTCCTCATTTTGCCCCGAATAAAACTTAACTCACAACTCTCATATTGTACAAGTTTTTTCACTTGACATCTGTATTTTGTATGAATAACTAATATAAGAAGTTATTTTAAAAAATTGACCTTATTGGGGTCTAATTAATATGCAGTGAAATGCACCCATTTTAAGGGTATGGTTTAATGACTTTGATAATCACAAGTCTAATCAAGATATAGGGCATTTTGATAGTGCCAGAAAGTTCCCTTGAACTCTTTGGAGTCAATACTTCCCTCCTTGATCCCAGCACCCCAAGCAACCACTGACTTACTTTCTATTAGTTGAGATAAGTTTTGTCTGTTTTAGAATGTCATATAAGTGGAAACTTACAATACCATTCCTTTTTATCTGGCTTCTTTCACTCAGCATAGTATTTTTTAGATTTGTACATATCAGTAATTTGTTCCTTTATGTTGCTGAATAATATCCTCTTTTAGGTAGATGCCATAATTTATCTATTCACCTCTTAATGAATATTTCAACTATTTTCAATTTCCAAAGCTGCTATGACCATCTATATACAAGTCTTTGTGTGGGCCTATATTTTTATTTCTTTTAATACCTAAGAGTGGAATTGCTGAGCCATATGGTAAGAGTATGTTTAACTTCATAAGAAACTGACAAACTATTTTCCAATGTGGCTATTCAATTTTCACTCCTTCCAGCAATATGTGAGGGTATACCCAGTTGCTCCACATCCTTGTCAACACTTGGTAATGCCATTCTTTTCAGTTTTAGCCATTCTTTTGTGTGTGTGAGTTAAGGATCTTTTTTTTTTTTTTTTAACTGACATATACTTGATTTAGTTTCAGGTATATGTCAAAGTGATTCAGTTATATATACATGTATTTTTTTCAGATTATTTTCCATTATAGGTTATCACTAGATATTGAATATTATTCCCTATGTTATATAGTAAATTCTTGTTGCTTATCTATTTTGTGTATAGTACTGTGTATCTGTTAATCCTATACTCCTAATTTATTTCTAGTAAGTGTGTAGTACCCCATTAATTAAAAAATTAATACCATAATAATTATTATATATTAATTATTAACTTAACATAATTATTGTATATTATTACATATAATTATATATAATTATTATATAATACACATAATAATATATTTTATATGACCCAACATATGCAAAATGTTATCAATCTAACATGTAATCAGTATAAAAAATTATTGAGATATTTTACATGATTTTTTCAAACTAAGTCCTGTGTGTATTTTACATTACAGCACACTCCTATTCTGACTAGCCATATTTCAAGGGTTCAGTAAGCACATGTGTCTAGGTATGCCACCGTATGGGGCAATGCATTTACAGTCTATTTATTAATCCTAAAGTTAAAAGCAGAAATCACAGAGCCACCTGCCCCTTGGTCTCAGAGGACATGCAAAAAATAATAATAGCAAAGAGTTCTTGAGCATTTACTTTGTGCCTGAGAAGGGCAAGTTTTACTGTGTGTGTTGAGGATCTTGCACTCATTATATGTTGTCATCCTAGCAATAAGGCGGGAGCTATTGCCCTCCTCTTTTGACGGAGTGAAAAAACTCTCCCCAGTCGGTCCCTGCCCCAGTGCCCACCATCCATCTGTCGCACCCCAAGAACACGTGACTCCCATCATCCTAATCAGGGTCAAGTAAGGAGAAGCACATGCAGGGGCAGGCACAGGTCACCTGCAAGCCAAAAATACTTTAAAAATACTATTTTTCTAATTTGTGAACATAGTAAATCTCTCTTCTTTTACTTCTCTCTGCAATGTTTGTAGCTTTTAATGTTCACTCCCTGCATATATTTTGTTTTTTAAAGATATTGTAATTGGTATTCCATATTAAAAAATGTTTTCCAAATATCTGTTGATAATAGGTTATTCTGATATTTATCAAAAGCCAAATAGTTTGCAAGTTTCCAGTATCAGGATAAATTTTAATATCATATATAAAGCTGGCTGCTTTATGGTCATCTAATAAGCATACCACCCTTAAGGTTCAGAAATTAAACATACTTCCACTGTTGACAATATACACATGGAATAAAATTAACCTATGTTTCATGATATTTATTAGCTTGGGCTGGTTATTTCAAAATTTTTTCTATAAACTTTTTGATTGTGCACCCCCTTCTATTAGTAAAACCTTTTGCGCACATCCTTACACATGTTTCTTGGGAAATTTATTTATAAATTATATACACAAAATTCTTTACTAATTTATTATATAAATGATATAAAGCACAGACATTTTAAAAGGTCAAAATGAAGAGTAAACCATATTTTAAAATATTATTAGAAGTGATGGATTTATGTTATCATTAGCTACTTTTAATATTAATTCATTAATTTATTTACTTTTGGCTGCATTGGGCCTTCGTTGCTATGCACGGGCTTTTTCTAGTTGCAGCGAGCGGGGTTACTGTTTGTTGTGGTGTGCTAGCTTCTCATTGTGGTGGCTTCTCTTGTTGCGGAGCATGGGCTCTAGGTGCGCAGGCTTCAGTTGTTGTGGTGCGAGGGCTCAGTAGTTGTGGCTCACGGGCTCTAGAGCACAGGATCAGTAGTTGTGGTGCTCTGGCTTAGTTGCTCCATGGCATGTGGGATCTTCCCAGACCAGGGATTGAACCCATGTCCCCTGCACTGGCAGGCAGATTCTTAACCACTCCGCCACCAGGGAAGTCCCTCATTAGCTAATTTTTTACAGCGTGAAATACATGTAGAACAAATTTCTTTGTTAACAATTGTGGATATAAGTCCATTGTTTAAATAGTATTAGTTATTTGAATTTCTTTGGTGGGCTTCTTGTCAGATGGGATTAGGGTGTCCTTGTCTTTAATCTTGTATTATAAGTGATGAACAGCTGGTCTAAGAGCATGAGATGCGTCAGCTCTGTATTCTTTTTGTAAATAGTTTGCTGCGCTTGCATTAGTAGCAATATTCTCAATTTGTAATCTATTCACTGGAAAGTTTTTATGCCACTTGTCCAGTTTGTAAAGTTAGGCTTAGCTAAATCTAAATTATTTAATCTGTACATACAATGAGCCTACTTAAACTGCAATAAACTGAGAGCTAACAAGTAAATGAGAGGCCCTGTGTCAGAATTCCCTCCCATTCTTTCACAGGATCCCTTTCCTCTGGGCTTGACATCTGGTTACATGACAAAGATAGCAAGTGATGACACTAGTTCAAGCATATGTTAAATATTAGTTGACCTTAACTTCTTCTTAATTGTTTCAATTAAAAGTAAACATAATTAGAGATTGTAAGTTTTTTCCCCCTATCCTTCAATGGATCATCTTGGCACCCTATGATGTTAAGTATTCCCCTCCCCTTGGGAGACCAATGGTTTACACTGTGTCGCTATCAAGTCCACATCATTGCATGTGATTTCTCTGTCAGTCAACATGTTTCACACAAAAATTAAAAAACAAAAATAAAATACTGCAATATGCTCTGTTTTATAGCTCTCGGTTCCAGCCAGATGAATCATAATATGTGCTATTGGTCATAAAATAAGGATGAAGTTGGGTGCTCTTTGCAATCCTACAAGTTTAAGAATAACAATGTGAAACAGATGTACTTCTGAGGTCACATAAAAGTTAATACCTTCTAATTTCAAAAATTATTTTACTGGGAAACTTTGGTAAAGCACAAACTTGTTTAAATGTGTCCAACAATTTCTAAGTACTTCTAAGTGTCATTTATTAATATTGCTCAATTTACAATTTCATGGTAAAAAATTCAAAACAATTACCTGGCATGTTTCTTGGTTTCAGTGTCCTTGCCATCTTCATGAGAAGCTAAGTTTATAAGTAAAGCAACTGTAGAACAGAAAAAGACAGGATGTAGGTAGCATCCAAATAGCTTCCTCCTTCTATATTAAAACTAGATATAAAAGCCTCCTAAGTATGACTAGAGAAGAGCTTAGGATAAAAATAAATGGGACCATCTTAACCAAGTTCTTTCTATCTGAGACATCTCCGCTCACACATTGGAGTATTGGGTTTTGTATAATGCAGACAAATATTCCCTTAGTGTGAAAACAGAGAACATGAGTACTATGGGAGATCAGGGAAGGAAGAGATGAATATGTGTCAAAACCAATCATGGAAGTAGCAGAGGAGAGATGCTAAGCAATCCTGATTTGCCCCAGGCCTTACCATTCTTGCTTTAACTGGATATTCTTTGATTCTGAGCAATCTTCTCATTCACTTGTTGTTGATTCCCTAGAACAGAGACTGGCAAACTATGGTCCACAGACCATATGCAGCATGCACGTGTTTTTGTAGGTCCCAAGAATGGAGAAGAATAAAGGTTCATGTTTGTGAAATTTGTATAAGATTGAGATTTCAGTCTCCATAAATAAAGTTTTATAGGAACACAACCACGCTCATTAATTTACATATTGTTGATGGCTACTTTCATACTACAACTGCAGAAGTGAGTAGTTGTAGCAGAGACTCTATGGTCCAATAGTGACTATCTAGGTCGCTACATATGAAGTTAGCCATCCACATTTTAGAAGGTTGCCTGACCTTTTTATTTGCCTTGAATGAGCATTGTTTTCTTATGGGAGGCAGGAAGAGAATTAATATTTATAGAGTACTTATTTGCTAAGTTATTTCACCTAGTCCTAATAACAACCCTGTCTGACAGACATTAACACTCCATTTCATAGATTAAGGAACTGATGTTCAGAGAGTTTGAGCAATTTATAAGATTGTGTCAGTGCCTATAGATTTTGGAGCCAGGTCTCAAATACCTGCTTTACTGTATTATGTTATTTCCCACAAAAGTAGATTTGCCCAAGAAAGTAGATTTGCTATGCCAATCTAAAAGAAAAGATGAATAGAATTGTGGGATTGTGGGAAGGGAGTCAGCCGTTTAATGAGTAGCCTCAGAAAGACTGACTCTGAGCTTATGACAGGAACGTAGCCTTGGGTACTTTTCATTACCCTTGTCTTTCCCTATAGACCCTGTTTCTCCTAAGGATGAAGACTCTTATCAGTAAGACCAAAGTCATTTATAATAAAGTATCTTTCCATACTATCTGAATAAATCTTTATTACGTGAAAGAATATGAACCTTAAACTGCATTCAACAAATCTTCCCAATTTTCCAATATACAATTAAAGAAGCTCAATTTAAAAGTCACTCTCTGTTTTCTTTTTTAATGTCTACAGATAATATAGCAGTAGCTGCAGTAATGGGAATCTAAGAAATCAAATTATATTTTGTCATTGACTGATCTCCGAAGGCATATTTCCTTTAGAAACTGGTCTTTGAAAATTCACTGAAAAATTTATCGTGCTTTAAATGAAAGGAGCTAAAATATAAAAGATGAGGATTATATCTTTATGTAGTGGCTGAACCAAACTGCAGTATAGCTTAAAGGTTAACTGTCTCTCTTATTGATCCAAATCATCACAGCAAAATAGACATTCAGAGAAATGAACTAATACTTACTAAAAATAAATGTTGGCCATGTTGTAACCTATTCATTTTCTGCATGTTGATATGACCCAGATTTGACTTGGAAGGAATAAAATGTCTCTCTGTATAGCTGTCAGTAGTTTCCTTATCCTTACCATTATTTTTCTCAAATCATTTTTTGGTCAACTTTCTCTCACTATTTTATTTTTCTTCCCCAGAAGAAAGAAATGTGCAAGTGCTAATTATCTTTTGCTTACTTCTTTATTCCTGTTCTGCCTCCAAGCCTCCCCATATGCAACCCACTGCGCCCTACCACCCATCCCATTGTATTATTCCTTAGGAAGCTAACTGTGATGGAAATAGCCACATTGATACAAGGGTTGTGGGGCATCTGAAAGCAGGACAAAAGCCTTAAATCTAGAAACTCTAAGGGGATGTTGTTCAAGGTCAGGTGGTAATCAGAGAGACAGCGGTGGACATTCTAAAGGTGGAAGTTCTAAGCATGGAGGATTAGTCCCTGTATAGGGGTCACCAAAGAGAAGATGCTATAAAAATATGTCTTCTCATCAATGTAGTAATATCTAGAGAAGCAAACCAGAAACAACAAACAAACGAAACAGTAAAAAGCCAACATTAAGGGAACATTTTAATAATTGTGCTCTATCAACACAGTGGCATTTCCTATGCCCTTTAAGATAATTTTAAGGCTATGCTCAATAAACCATCAAACTGAATAGGAAAACATTTATGAAATATTGTAAGTAGAATAGGGTTCAAAATAGGGTTCTTGGATTACAAGAATGCTACTGACTTAGAGAATTTAGGCAGAGAGAGGGAGAAAGAGAAAGAGACAGAAAATCTAGGATTGGTGGGGGGAGAGAGAGAGAGAGAAAAGAAGAAGGGGAGGGGAGGGGAGGGGAGGTAAGGGGGAGGGAGGTAGAAAAGATAAAGAAATATTGAACAACCAGGTCTCCAAAGACAGGAGAAGGGACAGTTCCGTTGATCTGGAAATCAGAAACTAATACCAAAACACTATGGGCTTCCCTGGTGGCGCAGTGGTTGAGAGTCCACCTGCCGATGCAGGGGATGCGGGTTCGTGCCCCGGTCCGGGAAGATCCCACGTGCCGTGGAGCGGCTGGGCCCGTGAGCCATGGCCGCTGAGCCTGCGCGTCCGGAGCCTGTGCTCCGCAACGGGAGAGGCCACAGCAGTGAGAGGCCCACGTACCACAAAACAAACAAACAAACAACAACAACAAAAAACACAGTGCTGGGAACTGAGCAGACAATAAATACTTTGACAAAGAAACTAGGAATGAATGAATATTTTCTACTTTTATGAAGGTTAAACCTAGAGAATTTCATTATATTACCAGACTCCTTTCTTTGAATACCATTTGAGGGGAGCATTCTCATCATCATTTCATTAGTTGGGGAGATCGATAGATAGATAAATTATTAAAAAATGTATTACCTCAGATATAAGCACTTTCCTTCATAGCAAACCTTAATAAATATGAAAGTTGAGAAATGATCTTTGTGTCACTTCAGGTTCTGTGATTGCAATCTTTCAATGAAAAACAGAATCTCACTTAAGAATAGGAAATATCACAGCTATTTAAAAACTGAGAGACTAAAACATGAATTCCAAAGAGTAAGACATTTGCCTCATTGATTTTTAAAAGTACAAAGTGGCTGTCAAGCCTGTTAAAATTTATAAAGTTTACATTTTATTTTTGGACTTTATCATGCTTTTGTAATGGTATAGATCTGTGCAATGAGATAATAGAGATAATTGAAAATAAATATATATGCTTGAGGAATAGACTGTTTAGGGGTATTATTACCACTCTTTGTTTTTTTTGTTTTTTTTTTGGTTTTTTGTTTTGTTTTTTGGCGGTACGCGGGCCTGTCACTGTTGTGGCCTCTCCCGTTGCGGAGCACAGGCTCCGGATGCGCAGGCTCAGTGGCCATGGCTCACGGGCTCAGCCACTCCGCGGCACGTGGGATCTTCCCAGACCGGGGCACGAACCCGCGTCCCCTGCATCGGCAGGCGGACTCACAACCACTGCGCCACCAGGGAAGCCCTAAAAGTTACTCCTTTTTACACGTAGATGAGCAGAATAATTTTTCAATCCTGTTATTATTAGTCATGTTGTTAGTGCCTGTGGATGTCAAAGATACGCAGATAGCTTCTAAGCAGATACTGATAGAATGAGCGGGTGGCAGACCTCTTTGGAATATTTATCTACCCATTATCATGTCTCTCCATCTCATCTCAGGAGGATCATCGACAATTATACATAACAGAAGTGTCTTCTTTTTTTAAAAAATTTCATTATTTAATTTATTTATTTTTGACTGTGTTGGGTTTTCGCTGCTGCGTGTGGGCTTTCTCTAGTTGCAGCGAGCGGGCGGCTACTCTTTGTTGCAGTGTGCAGGCTTCTCATTGCAGTGGCTTCTCTTGTTGCGGAGCTTGGGCTCTAGGTGAGTGGGTTTCAGTAGTTGTGGCTCACGGGCTCTAGAGCGCAGGTTCAGCAGTTGTGGCTCATGGGCTTAGTTGCTCCGTGGCATGTGGGATCTTCCCGGACCAGGGCTCGAACCCGTGTCCCTTGCATTGGTAGGCGGGTTCTTAACCACTGCGCCACCAGGGAAGTCCCCAGAAGTGTCTTCTTTTGAGCAGATTTGTGTGTGGATGTAGGTATGTCTGGTGGGGTAGGTTTGGTGCTTTTTCAGGATTTGGGATAGTGGGAAAAGTATGCATGTTACAGGTTAAACTCATTTATAATTTGGGGACAGTGGACAGCTTAAGAGAAAGATAGAATGGAGTTGCTCAATCTCTTTGTTGGCTCTGAAATAATAAACTTTTAAAACTTCGTGCTGTCTCTTTTCTTTTGCAGGATTTATCTTAAAATAAGAATGTGCATCACAAAATGACACGTGTACTTATCACTGTGTGTTATTTTAGGGCTAGATAGTAGACTTACATTGTAGACTTTCATGATCTAATAGCATTGCTTAAAATTCAGTGAAGAGCATCTTAGGAAACTGTACCTTCAGATAACAGTGTTTCTATAAACTCAGCTTTAGATATTATACTCACCAGATTATGTTAGATTTACATTTTTGCGTTACCTTGATAAGCTCTACAGCAATGGTGGTAAAGTCTTTAAAGTGCCATGGTCTTTGCTTTTGTTTCTGATTTTAATTTTTAAAAATTATATTTGCATATTGTTTAGAAAGTTAAACAGGTCTACAAGGCTTCTTCTTGCTCCCTCTTCTTGTTCCTCTGTTCCCCACCACCGTTTATTCTTTACATACCCCTAAGTCTCTAAGTAGTATTCTTAAATTAACACTTTTGGTTTTTCAGTTGTAGGTATTTCCCAATATGAAGGATGAGAATTAGGTCTTTTAAATCCCCACTCCACTTCCAACTGCCCCCGACCATCGACACACACATTCATCTCTTCCTGTCCTCTCAATGTAGCTAATTAGGGCAAGGCAAATCTTTAGTGTTTATTATTTCTGTGTAAACAATTTAAAAGGTAAGCTGTATTGTGAACTATGGTACAACTTTTATTTTCTGTGGATTTAGTTATTATCTCATTCCAATTGTTTACTTTCCCTTGTATCTCTTGACAAATGACCTCCCCAAATCATTCAAACTAATAAACAGAGCAGGTATTTTAACACTGCATTCTTCTTAGACACATCTATCTTGGAGCCTTCTGTCTTCCTGCTCAAAACAGATTAATGGTTCTCTAAGTCTGCTACCGGACTGCCATCCTGGGATATTTCCCCATCATCCTGGATATTCTAATTGCCTCTTTCCTTATTCTATCCCATTTCCCTAAGCCCACATCTTCCTTTTACTTGGTTTACTTTCTGGGTTTACATCTGGATATTATACAATCAAATCAGCCAAACTAATATTGATTTAAGTTTTGAGACATTTTAAATGTTTAATAATTCAAACTGTGTGTATCAAGTTGATTGCAACAATTAAAATCAGTCTTTAAGATAATTACTAGACCCACCATACTTTAATTTGGTTAATGTGAGTGACCCACACACTGCAGATTTTGTTTCTTATGCTTTGATTGCTGGTTTTAGGTTAATGGCAGAAATTTTCCTTTTGTTTTCACATCTTTGCAGTTCAACTTGTAGATTTCCTTGTCCTTTTTCAGTGATGCTTAATGCAACCATTCATGCAATACTAAGGTTACCAGAGTCTTTTTTCTTGTCTCTTAATTTCCCTGTAGGAGTATAAAAATAAACCCACCCTTAGACGACAAGCTCAAGATTCTCGAAATTTATATGATTTTTCCTTTTTCTTTTCTTCATGTCTTCAAGTAGCTGCCAAATTCTGACTCTTCTTTCTTTAAAATATCTATAGCGACTTCTCCTTTGTTTTTCTTTCCTTTCCTCAGCAGCGTGTGGATGAGTACATTTGGTAACTGATTCCTGGAAATAGCCTGACTCATATTTATATAAAAGAGTAAATGGATGAAATTAATGACAATTTTGGACTAACCTTTATTCTCTTCAAGTATGGTCCCTTAGCTCATGTAGATGACCAGGCTAATCAAACCTGGGTGATGGATTTAGTCATTCTGTGGGCCATTTCTTATTTTTTTCTAAAATTTTTATTGGAGTATAGTTGATTTACAATGTTATGTTAGTTTCAGGTGTACAGCAAAGTGAATCAGTTATACATATATATATATATATATTTCCAGGGCCATTTCTTATTTTTTTGTTTTGATTTCTTGATCTCCAAACATTCAGCAAATATAAGGAATAAGCAGTTACTTGGCTGAGTGGGACTCATTTTAAACACACTTTAGCCACTATTTTTTTTTACCACTATTATTTTTAATAGACCCTTTATTCCACTTTCAGAGGTAGCTACTGTCAGTACTGCTTAAGTATCGTTGGCCTAATCCATACAATTACTGTTAACAAAGGACCAAGGATTTCAGGTGGAGTGATATAGGGAACAGAAAAAGAAAGTCAGTGTTTCTTGTGTACCTTTTATGTATCATGCATTATGGTATGTACTTTCTTATTTCACACCTACTAGAATGGAAGCTAGGTGGACAGGGATTTTGTTTTGTTCACTACTGTATCTTGGGTGCTTTGGACAGTGCCTGGCACAAAGTAAGTTCTAAATGAAACAATGAATAGATGAATATGACACCTTGTTTAATCCTGACAGTAGTCCTTTATGTCCTGTTATCAAAAAGTTTAAGTAGTTTGTTTTCATTCTCATAGATAATAGTAATAATTAACAGGTGGGATTCAAATTCACATTTATATGACTTCAAGTTTATGCTTTTAAAAAATATTACTTTGGACTGAATTGAAAGTTCTTTTCTGTTTAGAACCATACCTTTCACATGGTAATCATAAAACACAGGAAATTGTTGGCTAAAACACGGCAAAAAATGAAAAAATAAACAAAAGAAGGGTCCCTTACATAAGTTTAAGTACTTTTATTCATTAGTTTTCATCAGGATTCTATCTTTTGCCATGTCTTGGCACAGAACTTAATGCTTATTTTTAAATTTTCTCTTAACAAAATCTACCCTGTTGTCTTCTTGTGAGTCAGGAGAGTTGCCAAAGGGTGTGGTGTTCAGTGGTTAGATTTTCAGAAATCACTCATGTTGTTTACTTCAGCTTTCATTGTAATTAAACAATGATCTGCTTTAGATATTATCACTTGACAAGCACTATATAAAATACTATACCTGCACCTGATAAAATGCAGAATTCAAAAAACTCCATCACTTTATTTCAGAAATGCCTGGTAGAACTTGTTTCAGTATCTCAATGTAGCTTGAATAAGCTCAAAGCTATGGGTACATGTAAATGGACTCCTCTTTTTATTTAATGTGATAAGCAGATCCTATTACTTGTTCCCCTAAAAGAAATCCTGATTAAAACGCCATTCTTAGTTTTGTTTTTTCAATTACCCACAGAAATTTCACTGTCGAAGGAAGTGCAATCGTATTCTATAAAGAGCAATGACCTTGGCAAAGCTGATCTATATCTGAGTCATATCTTGACCAACCCAGTAGCTGTGAGAACTTGAGCAAGTCATGCAATTTCTCTGAGCCTAAATTGATCCATATTTGAAATGTGGACCAAAATCCACATACTAACTGTCCTTTGGGGTTGTTGTGAACATTAGGTGTGAGAGTATATATGGTGAAAGTACTTTATAAATTGTAAAACATAAAACAAATGTCTTTTATCAGTTAGCTTTATAATTAACATTTGGATTCATGGCAACTTGCTTGGTGAGCTGTTCTCAAGCATTAAGAATGGTGCAGTTTCATACTTCCACTATAATCAATAATAATCTATTTCCCTCTTTCCTTTTCTCATCTTTTCCTTCCTGCTTCCTTCTAAAAACTGATTTGAGACACATTGCAAGTAAAATATGTGTAGTATGATTAACAAAGCAGAAATGGAAAGGAGTTTGAATAACGAAAAGTGAATTCTAAATGAATACTAAGAGTTAACGTGGATAACACTAAAACTGAGAACAAACTTTGGATTGTAGATCTTCATGTTAATAGTGTAATGACTGCTGTTTACTAGGATGATGCAGAGGCCCTGACAGTTTCTAAGCAGAATTCTAATTCATCTTAGAAAAATGAATTCTCTCCATGTTGCTTTGACTGTGTCTTCACATATTCAACTAATATGTACCAAACACTTATGGTGCATTATACACTGTGCTAGGCCCTGAGTAAAGAGTGGGGATCACAGTGGACATGCCTTGACATCAAGTCAATTTGGGTGAGAAACACGGACATGAAAAAAACGCATACCTAGTAATTAAAACATATAATCTTATAAATAGTAATAAATAATAAGAAGGAGGGAAAAACAGGGGCAACCTATTTTAAAATTTGGAGGGGGTCAGGCACATGCTCTCCAAAGAAATATTTGGGTATATTTTAAACATTTATAATTTTCTAAAAATTAAGCATCTTTACTTTTGTTTAATTAAGACTTTTCCTATCATCTTGCCTCTTTCCTATCAACTCCTCCGTCCTCCCATTCAGGCACAAAGTAGGAAAGAAGAGGGCCTGAAGCAGGCCCTACCTGGGGGAGGGAATGCTTAACGCTAAAATCAGATTTGGAGTTTTGATTAATATGTTGGACAAGACATTCTAGCTATTGAATAGAGACTGAGTTTGAGACATAAACTGACAGCAGGGGCATCTATTAATATTAAGCAGAGAAGCCATAGAATTGGCCAAGGTTTTCTTCTACGAGCAGGGGAAATTACCCTGAATTAATTTTAGTTACCCTTGGGAGACAAAATTAAAATTACCTTTGCTATTACATCAGGAGTTACGAATTAGGGAGGGTTACAGCAAATTGAAGGGCAATAAGAGTTGAGGGCTGAAAATAAGTGGGAAGTTCCTTTTCCAAATATGCTTAAAAGAGAGAAAGTAGATTGAGAGGGAGGCAAACCATGGTGAGTTTTCTTTTTTTAAATATTGGAAAAATCTGAGCATATTTACATGCTAAGGGAAAAGAGTAAAGAGGTACTGATGGTGAGAGAGTGGATGATTTGTGTATGTGTACTAATTCTTGAGTTATGTAGAACATGTGGTCAAACACGATCCTCATTCCTGGATCATGAATAATCAAGAAATGTGCATAATCAAGAAATGTGTGTTTTCTTCACTTTATAAATTACCTTCCTTTCCAAAATACTCATTTACTCTTTGTCATCTGCAAGTCAAAGAATTCAGTATTCCTGGTGAAATTACTCTAATTTAACAATAAATTGGAACTTATTGGAATCTTGGAGGATTGAATCAACACATAAGCTCCAGAACAAACTGTTTTATTCATTTTTACTGTATAAGTTTTATTCACTCCTGCATTCCCAGCAGCTGTAACAGTAGCTGATGTATATACTAAAACATATTTGGTGAATGAATAGTAGCGGAAACCTAAGGGTGAAAAATAGTGAGTGAAAAGCTCCTCATAGAAAACAGCAATACCAGGTCATAGCCTGTTTGAGTCAATCAGTTATAAAAATCAGAAATCAGTAAGCCTGAAAAAAAATTGATCTTTAAATGAACATTACTTATGTATGCATTCAACATACTTTAATGTGAACATTACTTATGTATGCATTCAACATACTTTAATAACATAGTTATTGAATTTTTATTTATTAAAAATGAGACTGATGAGTAGGTTTACCTATACTTTGCCTTTACCAACAACTCTGTAAAATAGGATGGATAAGAAAGGAGAGAAGGGAAACATGTGTCTAGATTGCTGTTACTAAACCAATGGTGGGACCAACGGTAAAATCCACGTTTCCAGATTCAAAGATGTTACATAAGATAAATTTCTGCAGGCATGAAATTCCTTCAAATACTTTTTAAAGAGAAGGCTATCAACATTCCAAAAGCACTATCTCATAGTTTAGTCTAAATGCTGCTCCCTTAAATAGAGGAAATAATTTGAACTCCATCATTTCAGACCTGTGCTTATTCATTCAGTTATCTTAGAGTTGTTTGTTTGTTTTGGTAGTTTTGTTTTTAATGCACGCAATTTAACCAAGTGAGTATTATCATGAACCATATGGATATAGAATTCTGACATTGGAAATTATGGGCTGGATTCAACAAAGAGATCATGATTACAGCCTTTTTATTGTATACTTTCTCCCTCTGCATTTTTGGCATGTAAATGGCATCCCTGTTTATTATCTCAGCTATGTTCACAATTTAACCACCGGTTTTAATAATAATTATTATTATATTTATAGAAAACTGACAAAGTAGATAGTTTGTTATTCACAAAGTTACAGGTTTTCTATAAATAAGGAAGGTGATAATTATAATAGTAAAACATATTTTGCATGTGAATAGCAGAGCACAAGAGTGATACTTATCTCTTAAGCTTTAGTGTGAAAAGTAACTGGTTACAGGGATCAGTTTCCGTATTTAAACAGCCTTTCAGTAAGATTATCCTAATGCTTCCTGTATACTAAACAATAATCAAACAAGAATGGAAAATGTGACACATTCGTAGTTAGTAGATGCTATTGTTAACTTTTTTGTAGCACTGTGTCTTTTGGTAAGGTTTTAAGAAGAGACCAATGCTAGAATAATATCTCTGAATAAGAGATAAACTTGTTCTTTTCAGTCATTTCTTTAGCCTGCTAAACTGCACCTAAAGATCATAGTCTGGATCTCGTATATGCTAAGGCTAACTTGAAGACTGTCTCAGGGTTTGCAGATTAAAGCTCATATGTGTTCTGGTTAACATTTTCTAGATCCCTCCTCTTTCTTCCCCTTTGTCTCAGTTTCCCTCTCTCTTACTGAGGCTTCCTGAAATCATCTCCCAAATAAACTACTTACACTAAAATTCTTTTAAGGAAACCAACCTAAGACATAGGTATTCATAGTTGGAATTTACATAATTATATATATATATATATATTTAAGGCAAACAGCATTCAAATCTAGAGCCATCAGTTGGAAATAATAATAATGTTGATAAAAATTACTGCCGTTTTATTGAATCTTTGTTAGGTAATCATGTGGAAATCATGAGTTTAAATACTTTTACATATTAATGTTATCTCCCCCAACATCTCTCCCGATGAGGTAATTATATTATCATGACTATTTTATAGATGAAGATACTGAGGCTTAAAAATAGTAAGTCACTTTACTGAGGTTCCATAACTAGTCATTATTGTAGTCAAGATTTGAAGCCAAAGCTCCTATCACTCAGCAGAAAATCCCCTCAAATGACAAATTCTTTAAAAAATTAGGTCCCCTCAGAATATGTATGTATATCCTTGTAAATTTAAAGTATTATTTTTATATTTAATTTGTTTCAAACCTTAACTTAACTCGTATTGGTTTGTGTTGCTGAAAGTTTCATGATAAATAGAAATAAAGGTTTTGTTTCCTTTAAAAAGTAATTGAGGGCTTCCCTGGTGGTGCAGTGGTTGAGAGTCTGCCTGCCGAGGCAGGGGACACGGGTTCGTGCCCCGGTCTGGGAAGATCCCACATGCCGCGGAGCGGCTGGGCCAGTGAGCCATGGCCACTGAGCCTGCATGTCCGGAGCCTGTGTTCCGCCATGGGAGAGGCCACAACAGTGAAAGGCCCGCATATCACAAAAAAAAAAAAAAGTAATTGAATTTTGACCATGGACAATAGTAACCATTATAAAGATTTCTTCAAAAGAACAAATGAAACTTGAGGCATGACAGTAATATGAGTCATCCACCTCTTGCACAGTTACTTTTCCTAAGAAAGAAGGCTTGAGTCCAATAGGTTGAAATAATAAAGTGATATCTTTTTTGGAAAAGAATCTTACTTCTGGTTTGTTTTAAAAAGAGGAAGTTTTTATTTTCTGTAAAAACGGAGCCAATGGCTCATAGTAACAAATTCAGGATTAAACTCATATTTGTGGAACAGCAAAAAAACCCTGGCCTTTTTAGCCATCATTGGTTTAAAATTAACCAGACAAGATTGTGTAATCATAGGGACCCTGCTATGATGGAAACAGAAATATAAGCAAGGTTTTCAAGATTTAAAAAATTACCTAGCTTCTGAATATTCAGTTGTGCTTTGTAAATATAGCACTCTTTAGTAAATACTGAAAAAATAAAAACACTGACACGAATCACTTATATTTATTTTGGTAGTACCATCATCGTAGTGAAAAAAATATTAAGTACCATTTTGAAGAGCTTAAGTACTAATATCAGGCAAATATTTGACTAAGGTTCTATTTCTATACAGGGAGGTTACATTTCCATGACTCTGGAAAATTTTTTTTCGTTCTTTTCTCTTTCCTTCTTCCTTCCTTCCTTTCTTCTTTCCTTCTTATTTTCCTCTTCCCTCCTTCCCTTTCTTTCTTCTTTTGGAAATAAATGACATAATTTTGTTTTACTTACAGTCAAGTTTATATACACCTTTTTCCCCAGATATACCCAAAGTCAGAGAGAAAACAGAAGACAAATTTTCAATTTAAGTTCATTATAATTATGCAAGAAAATATTGTAAAATAGAAAGTCAGTATTTAAAAATTCAAACACATTGTTTATTTTCTAAGGGAAAGAAATACCAGGAAAATAGCACACTTAGGAAAAAAAGTGCTATGCAATTATTTATGTGAAAATCTGCCAGAAATTTTTTATTTTTAGTAATTGTAATGTATTTGCAAAAATAATTTGATCTTATATAAATGGATAGAGCAAATACATCTCTCAAGTTCTAAGTAATAACTCTTTCATCATATTTTGCTTTGCATTACAGTTAGGTACATACGTATCTTCCAGCCCAACTAAATTTTGATCTTTTCAGGGGGAGGTATCATTTAATTATTGAATGAATATGTATTGTACACCTATCCTGTGACAAATTGTGTGCTAAGACTTAGAGATAATAAGGACAAATGAAACAAGGCCTCTGTCCTTATAGAACTTGGAAAAACAGAGTGTGAGGGAAAATGATTAAAGGGTAATCAGATCAATGCTATATAGCAGTATATACATAGTAATCTAGGAGCTCAGAGAGTAATACTCAACCCAGTCTCACAGAAGCATTGAGAGAGGGAGAGTGGGAAAGAGACAGGTTGCCAGTAAGAATTAAATTAGTGTCAGCTGAAATGTAAAAATGCACATATTTATATTAGTTATAAAGATGATACAAATTTAATTATGAGATTCCTGAAAGCTAACTTGAATATTCATGTAATAAAACACAAATATTGATCACAGGAACATAATGAATTTATATGAACATAGCGAAGGTCAGTGGAATTTCTCTGGCAAATTTTATCAGAACAGAAAGCTAACTGAAGCAAAAAATATTCAGCATGGTTTATCCAGTTTTGCTAAAATAATAAATTAAATCTCAAATTTGTATCTGGTGATATGTTTTATAGAGACTGCCTTTAACTACCATTTCATATTTCAAGTAAAACATGTTGAAAGTAGAGAAGCCAAATATTCAGCTGATCTATTTCCTTTAGCATTCTTACCAGTGCACAAGTTTGTGTGTGTGTGTTTTTTCAAATGCATAAGCTTTTGATTACCTGTGAAATGAATTCAGAACAGACAAGCCACGGGGAATCAGATGAACTTTTTGCCTTCCTTCATGAGGCTGAATTCCTGCAGAGAGTGTGTGCAAATGATGCATTCAAGTTAAGTTCTTACCAAGAAGGGAGGTGATTATCCATGGGATGATATAATGCAGAAGAAGTAATGCACTGTCACAATACACTTTTTGGATCTAAACTTCTTGAAGTCAGGAATAGCATTTTATGCTCCGTATGCATCTATCCCCCCAGCATTTAGCACAGCACTGATTGTATTAGGTATTCAATGAATACTCGAATGATGGATCAATATTTCACTTTATAGATTTGGAGGGTATGCTTCCATTTATTTTACACTTGGTTGTTTCATCTGTGCTCCTCCATTATGGATATTAATGTGATGTTACCAGGCTATTGTCCCACCTCAATTCCTTTATTATTTGTGTCCCTTCAAGTCCAATGATAACAGAGGGTAGAGGTTGTAGTATGTCCAAATTATAAAGAGATTTCGGTAAATGCCATCATACTTCCTGCAGTTGTGGGATTATGGCTTTGGATAGCTCTAAGATCAGCTCAAGGAAAGACATTTGATGAGCCTTAGAGCTATGCATCCTTTCTCTAATTGCAATGTACAGACTCTTGTTTCAGTAACTCTCCACCCCCATCACCATAACAGGCGTTAACAAGAGAACAAGTGTGACCTTCATCCTCAGTTCGTCCTAGAAACACTAATCTTTCTATGTAAGTCTCCAGTTTTACACCTCATACCTTATTACATAAAATACCCTTCCTTGAGCATTGCTAAGTTTCCAAGTGGTGTGGGGCTTTCTTCAACATGTTAGCACCAAAATCTTTGTTTTGGTTTTCCCTGATAAAGCAGAGCAATTAGATTAGACAAATACCAATCTATGTAAACCCTATATGTCAAGTTCAGGGGACAGTTAATTGGACAATTATTTTAAGATAACAGAAAATGCAGGTGATTGCTGTGTGGTCAATATAATAAATAAGAAGATTCAGGATGATAGAGAATTGAAATGGTGCCAGGTGCGGCAGAAGAGGAAATGAATGATATCGATGAGAACAGATTTGAAAATCCTTGCCAGTTAAGTGAAGAATCCAGAACGGCTTTTCTAATTTCTATTGGCATCCCTCCAAAAAGCCTATTTATTTCCTACCACATTTCTTTAACCACCTAAACCTGACCCCCAAGTAACTAATTAAGTGGTCAGCCTATGAGGTGACCATTTTATTTAGAATATGTAAGAAAAGTATTAATAGCATTCAGTACTTCATGGTATGACCCTTTCATTCTAATACACACTTCAAAACCTCTTTTCTTCTAAGCATTTGCAGTTTGTATCAAGTGGGGCCATTTTATTAAATAGGTTTTCAGTGAATGTACTTGCTTTGGTAACAAGAAGACATTAGTTTGCCTCTTTCCTGCCCTTGCATCATAGTTCTGCAGAGCTGATTTCAGGACTACTCTCCAGCTGAGTTCAGAGGAATAAAGAGTGAGACAAGAAGCTGGTGCAAAGCCTGCTACCAATGATGACAATAGCCTGGATAGAAAAATAGCACACTGCTATCCAGCCTTTTACGGGAGCTAGGGGGTGAGTTGCTTTGAAAGGACAAAGCCTTGCTTGAAGCCATCTGTTTCCAAAGATCTTTTCCTTGCTCTTTAGCTTGTCAAGTTTACCAAGGCCAGCCAGGGTTCAGGAGGTAGGGGAAGCCCATTTGTAATGCTCAGGCAATCTCCAGTCACAGGTGAAAAATCATGCAAAGAACAGGAAATACATAAAACATGCTCAATCAAATTATTTAAACGTATTTGTTAGTTCATTCATTCGTTCATTCATTTTCATTTTAATGGAAAAAGTAAGAAAACAAACAAAAAAGAAACCACAGCTCAACTGCTTTAAGGATTCTATAGGAGCCACGTTCATTTTCCTCAAAATAGAAATGCCTCTTATATTATACATCATCTGATCATGGAAATAAAGGTGGCTGCTCATTTATTTTAGTTCCTGCCCCTTCCCAACTTGGTTTAGAAGAAGAAATTACCTTTGTCCCCTTTGAACTAAAGTAAGGCAGGCACAAGTCTGACGTGGGATAACGTCTGCAAAAGAGCTGATTAAATCTCTCTTTCTTCTTGAGATGAAAAGGATCTTTAAAAACAAACTGAGGTTTTCTATCTGTAGGTATTAAATTCTCCCATTGCATTTGCTTTAGTTCATTGTGGCATTTGTGTGGTCTATTACAGCATCTTTCATGTAGCAGATCTAAAACCCTCTTTGTGTAGTTGAAGATAATGGCATCGTGTGCTATAGGTTTTACAGATCCTGTTTTCAAGCCGGCAAGCAGCCCTTTGCAGAGAGAAGCTGCCATGCTGATGTGAAACGTTTCTTTTGCTGGCTGCGGTTTAATTCTCCATTCACTTTGGGAATTGCTTCTTACAAATAAAATGTTTGATGGCTATTTTTCCCTCTCTGTCAGGCCTAAAGCAGAAGTTGCGAAATTTAAGGGTAAATAAGAACCATCTGGAATGTTTGTTAAAATGTTGACTCCTGGGATCCTCAGCTAAGACGCTGATTTAGTAGGCATGGAGGTGGGACCCAGGACGCTACTTTATAAGTGAGCAGTCAGTTGACCCTGATGCAGGAGGTCATTTAGAGACACATTGGCCTAATTTAACTCTGGAACAAAGCGAACATGTGAGTATTGAACAACTTTCTTTGCAAGATATTTTCTAGGTCCGACTGATGAGTTCTCTTTTACTCCAAATTGTCATAAACAGAACAGTAAATTATTTTAAAAAATGAAAAAAAAAAGATTGAAAAGGAAGTACGATTACCTTGCCTTCCAATGGTAGCTATGAGTACTACACACAAACGTAATAGAAAAGCAAATTAACCCATTGGTTTGATTACAAAGCAGTAGGAAAATTTCATAAAATCTGACTATATGACATGAAATCCAATTCTTAAGTGTTTTGGCAAATATAAACCTATAGATTATAGTGTTGATTAGTTTAATAAGTAAGATTCTGTTGTATGTTCCAGCTTGTTGGCTGTCAAGTAAGCATACATTCCATGCAGACATGGCAAAATGCCTACCATTCTAGCGTAAATCTTGATATGCCCTCCACTGAGAAACTTACCACAAGCCTACATCCTTTTCTCTTTTGGTTCAGTTCATGGGTTGTTAAAGGAAGATGATAGTGGGCCTTTTTTGAAAACACCTGGCGACCAGGCACACCTGGAGACTTTTAGTGGAGCCCAGGAATGGAAAGGAGAATAGGAAACATCCAAAGTATTCTGGTGGATCACACAGTGATGCTGCTAAAACCTGATTGACCAGCTGCTGGTAATGTTGCCAGCTTTGAGGAACTGCCAGCCTGTCTGTAACACTTGGAGAAATGATGGACATATACCTTTTGTAGTTCCATGTTACACAAACAGATGCCCAGAGAAGTTAATTTGGATTTACACGTGCTTACCTGGTTCCCAGTGTCGAAGTCCTCAGGAATTTTCAACCTTGTGGAATCTAATATTGCTAAAAAATTAACTGTTTATCTTTCAGTCAATCAGTAATAACTATAGGGTAGAAATTAGCACAGCTAGGTGATTAGAATAGACTGGTTTAGAATGCCTAGATTAATAGACTGTCTCTACCAGTTTCTACCTGTGAGCCATTGAGCATATTGATGGAATAATCTGTGTGTCAACTTTCTTATGTATACAATGGAGATAGGAGATAATCACATCTATGATATGAAGTATTAAAGAATTCTTAAGAAGGTTAAATTAGCTAGCATGTGTGAAGAACTTATCATAGTGCCTCACAAAGAACAGGTGCTCAATAAACATTAGTTTTATTACTGTTGTTGCTATTGGTAGAGAAAACAGGTAGAACAGTGTCATTCTTTTTTTTTAATTAACTAATTAATTAATTTTTGGCTGCATTGGGTGTTCGTTGCTGCGCGCGGGCTTTCTCTAGTTGTGGTGAGTGGGGGCTACTCTTCGTTGTGGTACGGGAGCTTCAGTAGTTGTGGCACACGGGCTTAGTTGCTCCGCGGCATGTGGGATCTTCCCAGACCAGGGCTCGAACCCATGTCCCCTGCATTGGCAGGCGGATTCTTAACAACTGCGCCACCAGGGAAGCCCCACAGTGTCATTCTTAATTTGAAAATGTTTTTTAAACTATATTGAGGTACACTTTACGTATAATAAAATGCACAAATTCTAAGTGTACAGGTCAGTAATTTTTGACACATGAATATGGCTGTGTAATCAGCATTCCAGTTAATGCGCAGATTATCTCCATTATCCCAGAAAATTCCCTAATATGCTTTGCAACCTTTCACACCCGACCCATTCCCCAAGAAACAATCTTATTTCTAAAACCACAGCTTTATTTTGTCTGTTTTAGAACTTCATATACATGGAGTCATACAGAATGTACTCTTTTGTGTCTGGCTTTTTCCACTCAACATGATGTTTTGAAATTCATCTTCTGTTGTATGTATCAGTAGTTTGATCCTTCCTATTGTGAAGTATTCCATGTTCTTAAAATACTATAATACAACTACATGTTGATGAACCTATAGCTCATTTTATATATATCAGTGTTTTGCTACTAGGAATAAAACTGCTCAGACTTTCTTGTACATATCTTTTTATGAATATATGTTTTCATGTATTTAGGGTAAACGCCTAGAAATGGGATTGCTGGGACCTAGGGTATGCGTATGCTTAAATAGTTGCAGAAACTGCAAGCTATTTTCTAAAGTGGCCATTTCATTTTACACTCCCACCAGCAATGCATGAGGGATCTATTTATTCCACATCCTCAACACTTGGTATTATTATTTTAAATTTCGATCATTCTAGTTAGTGTGAAGTGATATCTTATTATGGTTTTAATTTGCAGTTTCTTAAAAACTAATGATGTGGAGTATCTTCTCATGTATATTTTGGAAATTCCTATATCTTCTTTTTTTTAAAGTGTCTGTTCAAGCCTGGCACTTTTTTTTGTTGGTCTGAATTTTTATTACTGAGTTGAAGGAGTTCTTTATCTAATCTGAATATATAAAGTGAATTATTATTTCAGCCTTTTTATTGTCTTAATGATGTCTTTTTAGAAACACAAGTTTAATTTTGATAGAGTATTTATTTTTTTCTTTTATGGTTAGAGCTTTTTATGTCCTAAGAAATCTTTGCTCACCCCAGTATTGTAAAGATATTCTATGTTTTCATCTAGAAATTTTATAGTGTTAGCTTTATATTTAGGTCAATGATACATCCGGAATTAACTTTTATGTATGATAGAAATTGAGCTTTGTTTTTGTTTTTTCTATGTATTTCATTTTTTCCAGCATAATTTACTAAAGAAATTATCCTTCTCTCATTGAATTACCTTGCTACTTTATAGAAAAGATCAGTTGACCATATAAATGTTTGTCTGTTTTTGGACTCTCTATTCTTTCATTTATCTATTTGTCTATCTTTACACTATTACCACATTTTCTTGACAAATACAACTTTATAGTATACTTTGAAATGAGGTAGCATAGGTCCTCCAATTTTGTTACTCTTTTTCAGAAAATTTTGATTTTTTTTGAATATAAGGACTAATTTAAGTGCTTTATATTTTCATAATCATTGTAGAATCAGCTTGCTGATTTCTCTAAAAAAAAAAACCTGCTGGAAAACAACTATACCCCAATAAAAAATAATAACTTAATAAAAACCCAGTGGGATTTTAATTGGTATTTCATTCTACGTATACATTCCTTTAAGGATAATTGATATCTTAATAGCATCGAGTCTTCCAGCCCATGAACATAGTATAACTTTCCATTTATTTAGGTCTTTTTGAAATTCTCCCTGGAATGTTTTACCTTTTTAATTGCAGAAAACTTGCACATCTTTCGTTTGACGTATTCCCAACTATTTTATGTTTTTATTGCTACTGTAAAGCATATTCTTACATTGTATTTTCCAATTGATCTTTCTGTATTTTTCTATACTTTGCATACTATAACTTAGCTAAATTTATTATTTTAATTCTAATGGATTTTTGGTAAATTTCTTAGGATTATCTACACGAACACTGATGTCTGCAAATAGTTATATATCTTCCTTTGCAAGCTTGGATGCTTTTTCTTCTTTTTCTTGGTTTATCATGAGCTGAGCAACGATCTCCAGTACAATGTTAAATAGAAGTGGTGAGTTCAAACATTTTTGCTTTTCCCAATCTCAGGGGGAATAATCACTATTAAATATGATATTTAGTGGAGGTTATTCAAAGATGCCCTTTATCAAGTTGAGGAAATTCCCTTCTCTTCCTAGTTTGCCAAGGGTTTTTAGCATAAATGGCTGGTGTACTATATCAAATGACTTTCTGTGTTATTGAAATAATCATATAAATTTTTTCTCAAAATTTCTTGGAATCAATTCTATTTGTTCATGATATATTCTCCTCTTTGTGTACTAGTAGATTTAATTTGCTGATAATCTGTAAGGTTTTTTGTGTCTACATTTATGAGAGATATTGGTCTCTCTCTCTATTTTTTTCTGATAAGTTTTTTGTCAAGTTTTACTGCCCTCATAAAACAAATTGGGAAGCATCTACCTCCTCTGTTTTTAAAAAGATCTTGCAAAGATTGATATTTCTTCCTTAGATATTTGATAGACTTCAACAGTGAAGCCATCTAAACCTAGAGTTTTCTTTTTCAGAAGTTGTTTAATTACATCAATTTCTTGAATAGGTATAGGGCTATACAGATTTTTTATTTTTACTTCTGTCAGTTTTGGAAAGTTTTATTATTCAAGGAATGTTTCCATTTTACAAACATTTTCCAAATTTCAGTTATTAAATTTATTGGTATAAAGATGTTCATAGCATCTATGTATTATTATTTAATGTCTGCAGGATATGTATTGACGTGCCCTTTAGCATACCGGTTGACTCTTTTATATCCTTACTAATAGTTTTGGCTAGTTATTCTATCAATTATTTTGAGAGGGGTGTTAAAATCTCCACCTATCATTGTTAATTTCTATTTTCCCATTAGTTCTGTCCTTTTTTGCCTCATTTATTTTTAAGCTCTGTAATTAGATGAGTACACATTTAGAATTATGTCTTCCTGATGAATAAATCTTTTTATCATTATAAAATAAACCCCTTTCTCTGGTAATACTTCTTTTATTGAAATAATTTAGTCACACTAAATTTCTTAGTCTTAGTGATTGAACAGTATGTTTATTTACATCCTTTTACTTTCAACTTGTGTGTGTCTTTATATTTAAAATGCGTCTTTTTCAAACAATATCAATTGAGTCTTAGGCTTTCAACTAGTCTGACAGTCATTTTCTTTCTAGGATTTCGTTCTAGCTCTTCTGATAGATTTTAGCTATAGCTCTTGGTATTATTTTTTAGTGGTTGCTTTAGAGATTACAATAGGTCTTTAACTTATCAGTCTATTTGAATTAATATTATTGCACCATATATAATGTAAAAACCTCACAACCTATAATTCCAATTACCTTTCCTCCATTCTTTGGGTTATTGATGTGATATATTTACTTCTACATATATTATAAACCCCATAATACATTAATATTAATTTTTATTTTAAATATTTAACTTTTAAATAATTTTTATAAAGAAAAAGTAATCTCATATAGTTACCTACGTATTTACTGTTTCCATAGTTCTTCATGGCAGTGGTGCTCTTCAGTGCTTTTCAGGTGGTGGTTTGGCTTCCTTTTTTTTTTTTTTTTTTTTTTTCGTGGTACACGGGCCTCTCACTCTTGTGGCCTCTCCCGTTGCGGAGCACAGGCTCCGGACGCACAGGCTCAGCAGCCATGGCTTACGGGCCCAGCCGTTCCACGGCATGTGGGATCTTCCCGGACTGGGGAACGAACTCGGTTTTGCTTCTTAATATCACATCTATTGTATGCATAGAAACGCTGCTTTGCAAGGGTGAACTGCTAGCTTTGGTCCAGTTCCCTAGAGGTAAAACATGAAAAAGAAACTCCAGTTCAAGTGATTTATTTAGGGACTATTCTCAGAAGAAAGGCCCCGATTGAAGCTGGATAGGGTAGAGGGGAAAAGCTAAGTATGACTCTGGTTTCAGCTGGAGACTAGTTTCAATCTAGTCCCATCGGGAAGATCTGGAGCACACATTGTATCATAGAGTTAGTTCTATATTGAATAAGGGTGATGACTTTTTGTACCTTGTGTCAGTCACTCATTGGCTAAAATCTACTCCCTCCTCTTCCCCAGAATGGAGACATACATAGCTTCCTGGGCCAAGTGGCTCCATTGGCTGAGGCCTATTTTCTAGTGATGGGGCAGATGTGATTTGTTATCAGCCAAGATCTGGCTGGGGCACCAAGACATCCACTATGGGGCTGTCCTTTAAGATGCAGTACACTCCTTAAACCAACAACTACTATTTATTGATGTGTCCGCAATAGGTAGAATAAATAGGTTCAGAAATCAAGGGGTGAAAATAGAAGTGGCCCCATGTACTATCCCTCCCAGTGAACTACTTAGGGGAAAGTTGTGTTTCCTGTCCCCAGAAGTTTAGGCTCAGTGGGTTTAGAGGTCTTGGCTAGTAGTGGGGATAGTAGTGCCCAAGGTATAGAGTTAAGAGTCTGCCTAAATTTAAAGATGCAGCCTCCATGTGGTCATTTTGAGTTCCCTGCGCCTATAGAAGAGCAGGCACAGAAAGGAGATGTACTGGCAGGTGTAATTGATCCTGATCTTCATGAGGAGGTATGACTGCTGTTATGTGTTTTGGCTGGTAGGACGTGTCTAGTACAACGGTGAAGTGGGTCATTTTTGGGTATCTTTGTGCCCCATTTTAGTTGTATATGGGCATGTAAAGCAATCATGGCCTGATGAGACCATGATAACCAGGGGTTCAATCCCTCAGAGATAAGAATCCGGGTCACCCCATTAGGCAAGTCATTAGACTGCAGATGTGCTATCCTGGATTGATGGAAAGCTAGAAGATATGCATCAGTCTTCTCTCAGAGATCAACTGCAGCAGTGGGAACTCTATTCATTCCAATAATACTTTCCTCCTAAGTTTTCCCAGGAATTAACATCATAGTACCCTGGAGACATTGTAACCAGCTGGAGTGAACTTGATGTGAGAAGAAAATGCATCTCAGTGGTGCAAGTGGTGGGCTGTAATAGTCTTGTGGTGATTCAGAGAGTCCCCTCCTTAGACCCTTTTACTGGGCTGGTGCTTTCATCCCACAGCTGATGTGAGTTGGCTGCTAAAAGTTCACAGCTCCCTCTCTTTTCTGAAGAACTGTCCCAGTTAGGGCTGATGGGAGCTGATTCCCTCATGAGGTTGCCTCTATCAGCCCATAGATATTAACTGACTAATACAATGGTTCAGGAATCTGGTCCACTTGCCTTGAGAGGAACAAATACTGCAGTGAAATGTATGCCCCACCTCTCTTGCCCTCTCTGCTCCCTGCTTCCAGACCAAGGCTAGACTTTAGATGAGACTACATCCATGCATCTGAGTTCCTGCTTCAGGTTCTGCTTCTAAGGAGTCTGAGCTAGGACAGGGTGAAAATCCACTTACCTCTTTGGGTTCTTGCTTTTGCTTCACATTTGCTCTCTAGAGATTCCTTGATTTCTTGCCAGCTGGCTAAATATATTTCAAAAGATTTTAAAAATATTTTATTCATCAGAAGGGCTGGTGTCAGTGTCTGATTCCCCATACTATTGGAAAATGGGTCAGTTTTATCTCTGCCTCTCTTTTATCCAGACCATTTTCTGGATAAAATCTAACACATATTTTATAATATGCAAGCCTATATTGAGCTGCATATAAAGGGAGAAGTTTTGTGGCCTATCTGGATTTTTTGCTATCCAAATTTTCGTTAACCCCAGAGTATTCTGTAGCCACTTTATTGCAACAAATTATGCTTGCAGCAGTTTAGATCTGTAATGGGAATAAATATTGCACCCAAACAATAATATTACCAAAATAATAAGATTTTTCTTCAATACCCATTATCTCCCAGTAATTTTCAAATACTATCTGTAAAAATCATTACAACTCTCCAAGAAAGTGTTTTTCAGGCACTGAATAAGTATTTGTTGAATGAATGATGAATGAAATGTGAAATAATATTTTACTAACCAATAGGCAAGAGAAAAACAAAAAACAAGAAAACACAAGCATTAGGAGTTGAAGGTAAGTCAGAGCTGCTCAGGGTTGGAGAAAGTTTCTCTGATAAGAAAGAGACCTAAGCACTATAGAACTGAGTCAGAGAGAGGGATAAAAGAAATTTCTGTAAAGAAAATTTATCATACTACAATCAGACTTTTATTCTCTTGAAATTTTTCAGGCCTTATTTTGCTCAGCAGTATTTCGTGCGGTTAGTGATTCTCTCTTCTTTGAAACATTGTTTTTTTCACTTGTCATCCAGGACACCACTCTCTTGGTTCATCTCCTACCGCCCTGGTCACTTCTGAGTCTTCTTTGTGGCATCTTCCTCAGTTTCCCACTTACGTGCAGAGAAGTGCTGAGGCTCGGCCTGGTACTCCTTCTCCTCCCGTCTACATTCACTTGCTTGGTGATCTCATCCAGTCCACATTCATATGCCCAGCCTGGCCCTCCTCCCTGCATTCAAGACTCATATATCCAGCTATTTAATATGTCCTCTGGAGTCTCACTGCCACACTCTGGTTCAAGTCTACAGTACTGCAACAACGTCTTGCTTCCATCCTTGTGGTCTATTCTCCATATGGCAGCTAGAGTGACTTTTTAAACATGTAGGTCAGATCATGTCACTCCTCTGTTCCAAGCCATCCAATTGCCTTCACTGATCACTTGGAATAAAAGTTGAAACCCTTCCCATGGCCAACAAGGCCTTGTATGATCTGAGTGCTACTCCATCCTTTGCCCCCGCCTTCTAATCTCATCTTGCTCTTCACCTTGTCTACTTTTCAACAGCCACTCTGACTTCCTTGTTGATCTTGGAATATGCCAAACACACTCTTTCCTCAAGACCTTTGCCCTTGTTCGTTTTGCCAGAAAAATCTCCCCTCATTTATTCATAGCTTGACCCCTCTACTTCCTTTATGCCTCTTTTTAAAAGCCAACTCCCTGGCATCTATATAGAATAGCATGGACTCTCCATTTTTCTTCATTTCTCTACCCGGTTTTACTTTTCTTTTTCACTTTCCCTACCATATATGTAGTTGTTTGCTTATTGTCTCTCTTCACTTCTATTCCCTTTGAAATGTAAATTTTTGAGAGTAACAACTGTTATTTACTGCTGTATCCCTATTGTTGAGAACAGTGTCTGACACACAGTAGATGCTTAATAAACATTTATTGACTCAATGAATGTATGAAAGCGTTTTCATCATTAAAAAATTATATATTACTAATATATGTTGCTTTACAATCAATTTTTACCCAAACTGTGTCTATAAAAACTGCTGAGGGCTTCCCTGGTTGTGCAGTGGTTGAGAGTCTGCCTACCGATGCAGGGAACACGGGTTCGTGCCCCGGTCTGGGAAGATCCCACATACCGTGGAGCGGCTGGGCCCGTGAGCCACGGCCGCTGAGCCTGTGCGTCCGGAGCCTGTGCTCCGCAACGGGAGAGGCCACAACAGTGAGAGGCCCGCGTACCGCAAAAAAAAAAAAAAAAAAATCTGTGAGCATCTTCTCCATGGTCTTCCCATCTGCCTTTGGGAGATTTGTATCCCTGAGATACAGACAAATGAGAAGGCACTTCCACTTCTCTCCCTTGGGTCAAGGTTATATTCAGAAGAAGGGAAGAATGAGTGGGAAGTATTTTCTTCTGCCTTGAGGGCAAGATAAAAATTTTATAGTGTATACTTAATTGTCATGAATAGAGAGGCCCTTCAGTGGGCTGGGTGTCCTTAAGAACAAAGCCCAGATAAAGTTACTTTTGCTCTTGCTCTGTCATTGCCCTGACTGGAGTCTGTCCTTCAGTCTATAATCCAGTGAACTCCTGTTTCCAATCCATTAAATAGAGATAATAATACTGTCCCTACCTTACAATGGTGCTTGATTAATTAGTAAGAGTTTATGAAACACTTTGACATTTTCAGATGAAAGGCACTAAAGGAGTACAGAGTGTTATTATGTTTTTAACAATCACAAAACCTAGTATTAAAGTAGTGACATTTTACACTTTTATAAGATCAAAGCCTTTATAAATGTCATTTTATACTCATTTTATTTTTAGAGAAACTGAGGTACAAGAAGGCTGAACCCTATTTCCCGAGGTGACTCTGCAAATCAATCAGAGTCACACATGGACGTTATATGAACACATATATAGAGAAAGACCACAACATAGCAAGCAGAGTTAGTTTAACCACCTTAACCATGAGGACAACAGTATTGTATCAAGATGAAACAGCTTATAGAAGGAAGGTCACTTGACCAAGAGCAGGGAGACCATGATCATTGCCCATTGCCAAATCATGTGATACTAAGTAATTCATTTAACAAATATTTATTAATTATCTAATAGCCAACAGAGGTATAGGTATTACTTGTCCAGAGATTAATGGCAGTGGAAAAGCATGAGGCCTGGGAGGAAAACCTGGCTTTCTTGGGTCTTGATAGAGTCACTAAAGAAACACCTACATTTGCTCAGGGGGTAGCAGCACCTGCCTTTTTCCGGTGTGTTCCCAAACCTGGAATCCCTGTGAGCATGGAGACAAACTGCACTGTAGCTGAATTGCTCCTGACTCTAGGACTTGGACAGAGCTGTTGATTACATGGGGAGGATACTGGAAACCAAATTGCTCCTTTTTATGTCATCAAAGTATTAACAACTATCAATACCTCCACTGTCAGCCATCAAGTACAAAATGCCATACTTTCTCTGGACTGTGACTCTAACCTGGTAAAGAGCAATGATGACCATTTCATCACTGTACAAGTGCCATTGGGACATAAACCTGTAAGCAAACAATAATAACAACTTAGTTAAGGAGACCCGGTTACTGAGAGGAAGAATAAATGACTCGCTTTGTGGCAGAATCAGTGGGAGGATCAGAAGACAATTTTAACAAATCAGTAGTTGCAATTCGGATCACTGTCAAAAAAACCTTTCTATGCCTACTAAAGTGGAGAGTCACTGATGAGAAACAAGATTTTTTTCCTGAAGATCAAGTGGTAGAAAATTCTAACAACACAAAAGGAAATTGCATAGTGATGAATATCATTAAACAAAAGATAAGAATCTTAGAGAACATATTCTAAAAACATACATATAAATACTAAGTTCTGTAGGGAGAAAAATGAAGAAATAGAGTGGTAATAATTTCATAATTAAAAAGAAATTGACTGGGCTGAAAATGGATTTGAGTCTGCTGATTGGAAAACCCTCCTGCGAACCAGAAAGAATTACAAAGTCATACACCGAGACCTATCTTGGCTTTCCAGAATTTCAAGAATAAAAAGGAAATCTTAGATGTTTCCAGAGAATAGATAAACTAGAAAGAAAATAGCTTTCCAGCACTGAGTGTATCATTTGCAACATTGGATTTTAGAAAACAGTGGGATTACTTTAATAGATGACTGAGAGATTACAGTTCAAGGATCATATAGCCAACCAAGATAGCATCTGTCTAACCAGACAAAGGAAAGAAAAATTTCCAAAAATTTGGGAGCTCAGAAAGTATACCACTTTATCCTTTATCTGAAAAATGATACTCAAATCTGTGCCTAACTAAAGGAAAATCGAAGAAGAGCTCAACATCTCAAGAGGAAAAAGTGATAGGTAATAAATTGAAGGTGATGCTGTGACTATATATTTTTAAGTCTTAAGGTTGAAATAGATGATATATTTATTCTACTATGGAAAAACCTAATAATTGCCTTGAGCTAAATTATCTGGTGTGGAAGTAGGGGGTAGGTAGAGGGGGAGGGAAAGACAGAGAGAGATTTAAATAATGCTACCAATTTCATCCTTCGTTTCATTTAATAAGCAGATACCCCTGAATGAGTGTGAAATGGAAGATATATTTCTTCACTCAGTGGCATTTCCCACATGCCTCTGACAGTGTGTGTCTTCATGCTCAATGATTCTAGTGTTTAAAGATACATATTATTTAAACAGCATGGCTTGTAAAATCAAGACAATAATTTCATCTTGTGGTCAAGGATAATCAAAGATAATTTTGCCTGTGTGCAATTTTATGACTTAAAAATCTAAACTGAATAATTGCACTTCTGTTGTAGATCAGCGAGACCCAGGAATTAAGGAATCAGTGTTCTAAAGGTCTTATATGTGGGTGTGTGTGGAGTGGGGCAGTAAAAGAATTCTGAAGATTCCGTCTTGATGTGTTGGGTTGGGATGGAGGAAAGGAAATATAACAAAAGATTTGGAAGAGATTAAGAGAACTGTAAGAGAATATTACTTGCAATTCTGTGGCAACAAATTTGAAGACCAAGAGGCACTGAATGATATTCTAGCCAAAAGGAACTGGGTGATTATTGAGTAAACAAAACCAACTTAAGTAAAAATAGAAAACCTGAGCAGATAATAACTATAGAAAGATTTGGAAGATAATGTAAGAATACCATAAAAAGGCTAATGTTTAAAAATTAGATAAGTATACTGTTATTTAAACCATTTTAAAATTTGGAAAAAGACAAAACTGTCTAATAAGGTTTATGAGGCTGGTGTTTACTTGATTAAAAAAAAAGCTAGTACAACCTTCCCCCAACCCCCGTACATATATTTAAGAATATAAATATAAAAATTCTGAATGATTGTTAGTTAACAGAATTGAACAATTCATAAAAGAATATACCATGATTCAAGCTGAATTTACTCAAGGAGTGTGAAGACAGCTCAATAGCAAAAAATTACTAATGCAATTAATTATATTAATTTAAAGGAGGCAAAATTTATTATATAAATGCATACTTAATAGGCATATGCTGATTGGGGCGTACCATATCTAATTTTTTTCTCTAAATAAAATAGTGATACAAATAATCCAATTAAAAGTAATATTTACTCAAATCCAATAGGACACATCATACCACTTGATGAAATTCAGTCATCATTTCCCTTAAAATGAAGGATCTTCCTCTCTTAAAATTTACTTTTAAAATTTCTTTTAGAAATTACTAGTTAAGGCTTCCCTGGTGGTGCAGTGGTTAAGAATCTGCCTGCCAATGCAGGGGACACAGGTTCGGGCCCTGGTCCAGGAAGATCTCACATGCTGCGGAGCAACTAAGCACGTGTGCCACAACTACTGAGCTGCGCTCTAGAGCCCGTGAGCCACAACTACTGAAGCCCACGCGCCTAGAGTCCATGCTCCCCAACAAGAGAAGCCGCCACAATGAGAAGCCCTGCGCACCACAACTAGAGAAAACCCACACGCAGCAACGAAGACCCAACGCAGCCAAAAATAAATAAATAAAAATAAATAAATTTATTTAAAAAAATACTAGTTAAGAAAAAACTACAGGCACACCTCGTTTTGTTGCACTTCACTTTACTGTACCTCTCAGATATTTTGATTTTTACAAATTGGAGTTTTGTGTCAACCCTGCTTCAGGCGAGTCTATCACCACCATTTTTTCATTTGCTTACTTTGTGTCTGTGTCACATTTTGATAATTCTTGCAATACTTCAAGCTTTTTCATTATTATTATATTTGCTATGGTGATCTGTGATCAATGATCTTTGATGTTACTTTTGCAGAAAGATTATGACTCTTGTTGGAGGCTTAGATGATGGTTAGCATTTTTTAGCAATAAAATATTTTTAAAATTAAAGTACAAATATTGGTTTTTTAGACATAATGTTTTTGCACACTTAATAGACTACAGTATAGTGTATAAATAAGTTTTATATGTGCTGGGAAACCAAAAATTTTGTGTGACCCACTCTATTACGATATTCACTTTATTACAGTGGTCTGAACTGAATCCCCAATATCTCTGAGATATGTTGGTATTTAAATGCACCTAGAGGTTGCCATCTTTCCTTCTCCTGACCACCAATTTTTTTAAAAATAAATTTATTTATTTTATTTGTTTTACTTTTGGCTGCATTGGGTCTTTGTTGCTGTGTGCGGGCTTTCTCTAGTTGCGGCAAGCGGGGACTACTCTTCGTTGTGGTGCGCAGGCTTCTCATTGCAGTGGTTTCTCTTCTTACGGAGCACAGGCTCTAGGTGCGCAGGCTTCAGTAACATGGGCTCAGTAGTTGTGGCTTGTGGGCTCCAGAGTGCAGGCTCAGTAGTTGTGGAGCACAGGCTTAGATCATCCGCGGCATGTGGGATCTTCCCGGACCAGGGCTTGAATCCGTGTCCCCTGCATTGGCAGGTGGATTCTTAACCACTGCGCCACCAGGAAAGCCCCCTGACCACCAATTTTTGAAATATTACTTTATTAATCATATGTTGGCAAAGCTTATAACATTTGAATTCTGCCTATAACCATAAGCATCATGTTGAGTTCCACGATTAAATAGATACAAGGTTTTTTATTAGTCTTTTGTCCATAACTTCTTCCCTGAGGTCATTATTTTGAGTCATCTGTCAGTTGGCTGGTTTTCACTGGCTGGTAATTTTACAAGAAGGGCTCACGGGTGCTGTGTTCTCTCTGGAACTTACATGCAGTAGGCCACTTTGCTGGGCATAAAATTGTTGCATCACTTTCTTTCCCTCAGCACTTCATAGGCATCTTTTCACTGTCCTCAGACATGGAATGTTACTATAGAAGAGTCTGAAGCCAAGACGGGTGATATTTCTCATCGTACATCATCTTTTCCTTTCTGAAGGAAATATTTTTTTCTCTTTTAAATATATTTTAAAAATATATTTTATACTTTTATCCTTAAAGTTTAGTAATGTTACTAAGACATGTCTTTGTATTTATATTTCCTTGTTGATGTTTTCTGGGCCAGAAGTGTGTTTTGTTTATTAAATAAACTTTCCTTCTGTGAAAGGATTAAATAATTTTTATACTATATAAATTCTCTTTTATAGGAATGCCAATTATATGCATATTTTCATCCATCTGATCATCTTTTTTAATAAACATATATTTCGTATATTTATGCTGTTTCATGATGGTGATTACTTCTGGCTTGCCTAGAATGTCTTTTACTCCATTTTGTCATGTTTATTCTTTTTTTTCCTATCCTACTGTAACTTTCAAATCTGTCAGATTTCTATCTTTCTCATACATTTCTCTCCTGACTTCTTTCACCTTGCTTTTCACTTCCTCCTATCTAATAACCACTTCTTTAAATATTTGTATCTCTTTTAAAAAGTATTTTAAAAGACTGATTATGTTATTTGTAATTTCTTTGAACCTAGCAGAAGTATTTGGTAAGACTTCTAACCTTTTTTGGGGGAATGGGTGGGAAGAACAATTATACCATGATATATTTACTGAATCTTCCTTTTACTTAGTTCATGTTCTCCTTCTTGGGCTGTATCTGCCCAAAGATATATTTATTGGGTCCTTTCTTCTACTTATATTTAAATGAGACCAGTTATTTGTTTTTTTTAATAAATTTGTTTATTTTATTTATTGATTTTTGGCTGTGTTGGGTCTTCACTGCTGCTCATGGGCTTTCTCTAGTTGCAGCGAGCGGGGGCTACTCTTCGTTGCAGTGCACGGGCTTCTCATCGCAGTGGCTTCTCATTGTGGATCACGGGCTCTAGGCGCGCGGGCTTCAGTAGTTGCAGCACGCGGGCTCAGTAGTTGTGGCTCATGGGCTCTAGAGCACGGGCTTGGTAGTTGTGGCTCATGGGCTCTAGAGCACAGGCTCAGTAGTTGTGGCGCACGGGTTTAGCTGCTCCGCGGCATGTGGGATCTTCCCGGACCAGGGCTTGAACCCGTGTCCCCTGCATTGGCAGGTGGATTCTCAACCACTGTGCCACCAGGGAAGCCCTGAGGCCAGTTATTCGTTGAAGAATTATTTGTAGAAGGGGAGGGCAGTGAGCTGGCATAGTCTGAAGCTTCAATTTTGTTTGTCTGTCTTGAAACGTTTCACACAATCATTTATTTTGTCTCCTCTGGGATGGAATTTCCACCACTTTTGGTGTTCTGGACTTGGCAAGTCTCACAGCAAAAGACTTCATATCACAAGCTTTACGGTTTTTTCATCCAGTGATAACTACCTCCCTTTTCCTATTTTATCCCATTCACAGACTTCTTGCTAAGAGCTAGGTTAAAGGCAATGTAAATAATATATATCCAGAATATGAGCAAAGGATCTCAATTGACATTTATCCAAAGAAGATACAGAAATGGCCACTAAGCACGTGAAAAGGTATTTAGCATCTTTAGTCAATAGGGAAATGCAAATCAATATGACAATGTGATATCACTTCACATCCGCTAGAATGTAAAATGGTGTAGCCACTTTGGGAAGTAGTTTGGTAGTTCTTCAATATGTTAAACATAAAGTTACATATGACCCAGTAAGTCTACTCTTACCTGTATGCCTAAGAGGGATAAAAACATATATCTACACAAAAACTTGTTACATGAACATTCATAGCTGCATTATTTATACAGAATTATTCAGCTTATAACAAAAAGTGAAAACTTCAGTGTTCATCAGTTAATAAATGGATAAATTAAATATGGCCTATTCACACAATAAAATATTATTTGACAATAAAAAAAAGAATGAAGTATTGATGCCTGCTACAATATGGATGAACCTTTCAACCATTATGCTAAGTGAGGGCAGCAAGTCACAAAAGATACATATTGTATGATTTCATTTGTATGAAATGTCCAGAATAAGCAAAACTACAGAACGTAGTTTAATGGTTGCTTAGAAATGGGGAGCAGGGGGTGGGCATGGGTTTTGTTTTGTGAGTGATGAAAATGTCTAAAATTAGCTTGTGGTGATGATTGGGCAACTCTGTGAACTTACTAAAAACTATTTAATTGTATGCTTTAAATGGGTGAATTGTATGGTACGTGAATTATGTATCTATTTTTGTATCTTTATTCAGCTTTTTTTTTTTAAAGAATAAAGACTGCAATGCCACGTTCAAATCCTGGCATCTCAAATTGGGCATGTGACTCTGGGCAAGTTCCTCCACATTTTTGTGTATCTGTGTGATGTGGATTCTGATAATACCTACCTCAAAGCTGGGTTGTAAGGACAAATTAAGTGGATGCTCAGAACAGTATCTGTTACACGGTTAAGTGCCCAGGAAGTGACAGTTATTTTATGAGCATACCCACTGCATTAAAAAAAAAAATCTCAGTGACCTTATTTTTCATTTCTAGAAGTTCTATTTAGTTATTTTCCAAATCAGATTATTCTTTCTTCATATTATTTTTCTTATGTTTTAGATTCCTTCTTTTATGTCTTTACTAATTTTAGAATTCTTATTTAAAAATGTGTCATGGACTTTGACTATGATTAAGTAAGCCTAAGTACCTGGCACATAGAAGGTACCCATAATTATTTGTTGAATTTATGAATGGATGCCTAGTAGGTAGTCCTGCTTTCCATAGTTTTCTACTATGTTTCCTTAAAGAAATTATTTAATTCCTCTTTGCTTCAGTGTTTTCATCTGTAACACAGAACAATGTCTACCTCCTAAAGTTGTTGTAGAGTCTAAATGAAATTGTGTCTAGTTTAGTACTTGGCATACAAAAGATACTTAACTATATTTCCTTCCTTTCCAGCCTCCTAAACATCTTTTTACATGTGTTACCGAAGATTTAAACTCCACCCTCTTAGGAGTGGCCTAGTGCTCAGTTTTTTAGTTATTTTTGTTAGGGCTTTGCTGCCCTCTCTGTAAATCCTTATAGAATATATTTCTCATTCTCACAGTTCTTTCATTCTTGCACTGTTCGCGGCCGCCTGTATCCTGATGTCGTCCTGTTCACTTCTCTTCATTATTTGGCTGCTCTTGCTGCACTGACTGCTTTAGTTGCTGAATTAAATTCTACCTTCAAAATGGTAATAAATGAAAAAGCATGTTAGTGTCTACAGAGTAGAGAATGCATAATGATTGAATCTTAAAAAGCTCTTAAATTCTCCAGCCACTTCTGATTCTGCTGCCTGTCACTCAGAGATTCCTTTGGTCACCACCCCACTGAGGGCTGCAGAGTAGCTGCACGCTGGTGGATCTGCGATTAATGCTCTTCCTAACGCTGAATGGCCAGACTGGGGGGCATCTTTTGCTTCATCTTTTAAAGTAAAAAAGGGTCTGAGATCCTAGCAAAGGGGCATCAGTGCTACCCATTGAAAGGAAAAACCAAACAACTAAAAATCTCATATAGCCTCTTTATGGTACTTCTTAGTTTTTGCCTATAATTTGAATTAAAAGTAACCAGCTACTCAGATTATAAGAATCTACAGAGGAGCTTTTCATTTTTTATTGTTTATTCCCTTTGGTGATGAAAGTGCTGTATAGGGTGTTCAACTAATTCTAAGTTATTATATAAATTGCATCCTTACTAAAACATAAGATGAAATTGAGCTCACATTTTGGGTACTGTCCAAACAAATATAATACTGGAAGAATACTATCATAATGTTGTTTCATTGGCTAGAAATATTTGTAGCCTTGATGCTATAGGCCTCAGGACTAACAGTAGGTGGTTTCTGTATTGTAAAAAACAATTTGAAGCAAGAGATGGGGGATAAAAAGAGAAACAATCTTATCGGCTCGGTGCTTTGTGACCGCCTGGAGGGGTGGGATAGGGAGGGTGGGAGGGAGGGAGACGCAAGAGGGAAGAGATATGGGAACATATGTATATGTATAACTTTGTTATAGAGCAGAAACTAACACACCGTTGTAAAGCAATTGTACCCCAATAAAGATGTTAAAAAAAAAAAAAAGAGAAACAATCTTTTGAAAACGAAGTGAAATATTTTCAGATCCTGTTCAGCCCCCCAAATATTATTTTTCCTTCTCTATAAATTCTTCTAGAGTTCTAAAAGTCTTGCTACAGAGATCAGATATTCAGTGAAGACATATAATTATTCAATGACAGTCAGATATCCTATGGTTTTATTATTATATAGATTTATAATATTGGACATTTATTATTATATTGCCTTTCCAGAATTTATTTCCTCTTATTCTGGAAGAGATCTTATTTTTTCCTCAAGGAAACCACCCTTTCCTTCCTGTTGGCCCAAGGGGCTGGAGTGAAATTGATCAGCATATACTGGTTTTCTGGCCAGCCACTCTAATTCATTCAGAGATAGGCATGATCTTATTTAAGTCTAGCTGTTCCTGATAAGTGTTATAAATTCTTTTATGACCTTGGAGTTGCTGAGAAAATGGCCAATTACATTTCATTGATTCTAGGATGCCCCATTTTCACTTACATTTTAATATCTCTGAGATTGGGTTGCATTTTACAATCTATGTCATAAACTATGGTGTTATTATTTAAAGGTCAACAGTTTTCTTGCTGGTACATAAAACTATTTTTTTTCCTTACAGTCAGTGATGATGTAGGGTTCATGAAATATGGTACCTCTGGAGCTTCTGACAACCATTTTGCCATTAGAGGGCTGAGGCAGTCTAAGAATAGAGAGGACACAGGAGGAAAGCAGAGTTCAGAGGTCAAGAGAAACTGAGCATCGATGATATAACTTAGATTCTGTTGTATTTAGGCTTCTCTGAAGTTAATGCTCAAGTTCTGTAAGCCAACTAACTCCCTTCTCACTTTATACACACTTTGCTGTTGTTGTTGTTTAAACATGTGTTGGTACCTCACCTCTCACTTTTAACATTAAGAGTTCTGAGTATTAAGAAACCCTTGAGATATTATGAAAGACCAGTACCTGAACAAAGAGAACCCAGTCCCTTCCCCCTTTCTCACAGTTAATTCAAGAGAAATAATGGACATGAAGCAATTTGGAGCATCTAAAACATTTGACAAACATAAATAAGGTCAGTGACAAATATTTTCTGTCAGGAAATCCTGAGTTGCTTTATAATTCAGGAGACAAACATAATCCTTAGATTTGTGAAACAGACCAAGATTCTCAGTTGCCCCTGGAATAAACTGACTTGCAGAGATTGCTGACTCCAGGAGAAAGAAATTTTCACATGTTCATCAAGATTTGGGGAATTTACAGATAACGTACAGTCCAGTCAAACTTTAGCAGTAGATGAACTAACTACATGGGATGTGACAAGTGCGTAATAGGATGTGTGTATGTGGAGAGTGCAGGGAATTAATCCAACCAAAATGAAAATTTTTATATATCAAAGTAAACAGTGGGACTACATTTTCGACGGTTAAAGGGTAGTGCAAACTCTAAAATTTTCTGGTACTGTTCTCATGAAACTATAATTTGACTACAGCCTTTTCTACAAGTGACCAAAAATACTTTCTAAAATTTCAAGTTATTTAATGACCATAAATCCTTTAAATCGTTGTAGGATAAGACATATGTAGAGATACTGTTCTGTCTTGTTCAGATGTCTTCCTTAAAGATAGGCAGTGCCTTTGTGCATTATTAGCATATTTTGGCCTTAAGCCTTGCACCTAGTAATGCTCTTCAAGTGATTACGACTATCTGAGAGGTGCTATAATCCCCCAGAAATGTACTGTTTGGTTTTTCTCAGTGCTATTATGAAAATGACTAGGAATGTGTAAACTGGAATTAAGGAACAATGTTTCCTGCCAGTTAAATGGACGGAATATATGTGTATATTTTCGATTGTGTTTGCTGTACTAGGACAGATCGAAATCATTTCTCAATTGAATTGTTTAAATAACACCATTCCAACCCCAAGTCTTTTTGTTTTTATTATAAAACTGGCAGTATGCAATTAATACTTGTTCTCAAACTATTTTTCCTTTAAAATCATGAAAAAGTGACAGAGGATCGCCTTTATATAATGAGGGTGTGGACAAGTCTTTAAGAGATTACTTGAGACTTCACAGGCAGATTCAGTAGATATCAAAACCATTCTTTTTAATCTGTTTTTATTAGATTTTTCTACCGCTTCTGTCATCACAGTGAAAAATTTACATGATAATAATCTAATTGCAATTACTATCTTTTTTTTTTTTTTTTTTTTTTGCGGTACGCGGGCCTGTCACTGTTGTGGCCTCTCCCGTTGCGGAGCACAGGCTCTGGACGCACAGGCTCAGCGGCCATGGCTCATGGCTCCAGCCGCTCCGCGGCATGTGGGATCCTCCCGGACCGGGGCACGAACGTGTGTCCCCTGCATCGGCAGGCGGACTCTCAACCACTGCGCCACCAGGGAAGCCCAATTACTATCTTTTTAATGCCCTATTAAAAAAAAAAAAATTGAGCCAAGCTCTTGAGTGAACACTTTGGTTTATATCAAGAGAGGAGTGATTGTATAACCAAACATATTCAAATATTAAATCTGTAACCCCATCTTGCAGAAAGAAGATGCCAGCAGAACCAACTTGAGAGCCTCCATTGCTACCCGAGCATGGCTACTCTCTGTTTACTCTTTCATGTTTCCTAAGGTCATTTGGATTCAAGCATTACTAATACTAGTAGTATTTCTGTTTTAAACAAACAGAAAAAGTATTATTTGTGAGTTATGATGTAGATGGTATGAGTAAAATAATACATGTATTAAATAGTTAAACTTTACACAATAAATTACAAATAGGCTGTATTTTATTGAGCAAATGCTGTCAATGTGAGTAATTTTAAATGCTCCAAATCTTCCCCCGTCCCACGATACCTGTTGTAGTTTATTAACCAGAAGTAACTGGTGCACCTTGGTTTTATTGTTTCATCAGACATCTTCCTTTGTTCTCCAGTATAAATTCTTAAGTAATTTTTTCCATAGTTTACTCACTATTATTACTATATGTAGGCTTTTCTGATCCCTATGCAAAGTCTTATAAGCTTATTTTCTCATTCTCCTGAACATACTTTTCCCGCCTTCTTTGACACTTAAAAAAAAAAAAATTTTCCCTCTTTTTGCCTCCACCACTCGATTTGTTTTATATTCTTTTCATGTGTAGGCCACTGGTTTTACTGTTACCTAGCTTTCTATACTGCCTACTTTGCTTTCTGTTTGTGTTCTTGGTGAAAAGGGCCAAAAGGTGAGCTATTGTTCACTTAGGAAATGCTATTTTGAGGAGTAGAAAAGATGGGTATTTTAAAGTGTTATTTAGAAGACCATCCACTCTAGTATACAAAGTAAATATTTCTACAATGCTTCCTATTTCTCTAACTTAAGGCTATGAAAAGCAATGCAACTTACTTTACATCAGCTGAACAATTGCATGACATTACCAGGTATTATCTAAGAGCACAGTATCTACACCCAGACTTGCTGGAGGCCTCACTCCACCGCACCACTTCATAGCTGGGCAACTACTCCTTGGGAGTCAATGCCATGTGCCTGTTCACTGTTGAATGTGTTCTGTGTCTCTGCTTCTTCTTTTTTCATGGTTCTGACCCTGAGTCTCCACCCTATTTTAGCCACAAAGTTTCATAGTCATAATCTAGACTTTAACCACCTATAGTCTGAATTACCAGAATTTAACCTTCCAATTCCACCTCCCTAGAGTTCTCTGACTTTATAACTTATTTCTAGAGTTCTCTGACTTCAACATTAATTTTATAACATCCTATGATCCTCTTTTTCACTATTCATTTACTCCCTCATGTACCTTTTACTCTCCTTCTCCAGCTTAATTCTGTGGTCCATCACTTTAATCACTTCTTTGTATAACCTCAAGTTTTTGAGCCTCTCTTGCTCCATCATGATCACCTGAAAAGCTGCCAGCTGCTGTTCAAACTTTTAGTCCATCTTATACTCAGAGCAGAGTATGAGTTAAGAAAAGCACACAGTCAGGCTGACTTGTCTCAGTTCATATGCATAGCCATGAACCTGGGCCTGAATCTGTGCCCACAGCCTCTGCCTGTTCTCCTCTTACTGTGGATGAACAGTTCTACTAAGAGATAAGGTAAAATTCCTCCAAAGGATCGTCTGTATTTACTCTCTTCAATTGCTTCATCCTCATTCTTTTTGGAACTTATCCACTTAGACTTTTAACCCCATAACTGCATCAAAAGTACTTTGGTTAAGGGCACTAAGGACACGTATGTTTCTAAATTCAGTGTCAATTCTCAGTCTTTATCTAGCTTCAGGACTCAGTGGCATTGACAGAGTAGGTTCCTATATCCTACTTGAAACATCTTCTTCAGTTAGCTCCCAGGACAGCATAAACCTGTGAATTTCCTAGGTACTTTTTTTTTTCTTCTCATCCATCCTATTTCCCTGAACATTAATGGTTGGCAGGCCTCAGGAATCAATCCTTAGAGGTTTTTTTCCTAGCTAGACTCCCTTAGAGATCTCATCCAGTCTCATGACTTTTAAGACCATGTCTAACACTGATGGCTCCCAATTTTGTATCTTGAATACAGCTGTCTTCCCTTACTCCGACTCTTCCATCCAACTTCCTACTCAAGATCTCCACTTGAAGACCTCCTAAGCACCTCATACATCACCTGTCCAAAGCTGAACTATCAATCTTCCCTCTAAACTTTGTGCCTCCAACAATCTCCCCCACTTCGGTAAATGGGAGCTTTATTCTTCCAATTGCTCACACCCAGAACCGTTGTCAAAGTATAATGTTTTAAAAAGATAAAAACATGACTCTTATACAAGTATAAGGTGAACTTGTGCCAAAAATTTATTAGCTCACGTATGAGGGAACCAGCAGGGTGGTAAAGCTGATTCAAAAAGAATCAAAGACTCAAAAGAGGTAAAACTGATTCAAAGGAGAAACAGATGTTGTATAGTCAGTCAGGAAAGCAAGCAAAATAAGTTTGCTAAATTGGAGACAAAAGTGGTTAATAATCTTCAGGACAATCATGTTGTTGAGGTTATCCTCTGCAATGGATGGAAAATATTTGCATCTCTACTGCACAAAAGTTTGCAAGGGAACATGTAACTTCATGGTAGTTTATTTCACAATAGTAAATAGTAAGTCAACATCGGTATGTGCCCTGGAGAACTCAGTCATCCTTGCCCAGGCCTGTGAGACAGTGGTCTAATATAAAAGGACACACAGTCATCCCTTTGTCATATTTCCAAGTTTTAGGTAATATATCTTAACACCTTTAGTCATCCATGATTTCTGCCTTATTTTTGTGCTTTACATCATCAAATCTTATTGACCTTGCCTTCAATATATAATCATAACCCTATCACTTCTCACTACATTTACTGCTATCGTTCTGGGCCCAACCATCATCATTTCTTGCCTAGATTGTTGACATTTCTCCTGTTTGGTTTCCCTTACACTTTTATAACACTGTTTCAATAAAGCAAACAGAGTGATCCTAAAGTAAAAATTAGACTATAAGTCAGATCATGGCACTTCTCTTGTTAAGATTTTCTGAGTTTACATCTCACTGTCCATGCCCCTTCCCCAAATAAAAAAAAGTCCTTGCAATGGTCTGTAAGGCCTTACACAATCTACACCTCTCCCCAAGCTTATTATCTCTCTGAGTTCATCTCCCACAACACTCTTGTCACTCACGATGTTCGGCCCACAGGGGCTGCCTCACTGATTATTGAGTACACATAACCTGTTTCAACCTCAAGGCCTTTTGGACTTGTTCCACCTGCTTGGAATCTTCTCCCAGGTACTCTCCTGGCTCATTCCCTGTCTCCACTGTGTCTTGCTCAAATATCACCTTCTGAGTGAGGCCTTCCTTAACTACCCTATTAAAAATCCACCCCATTCCCCCCAGCATTTCAGCCCCGGCACTCCCCTTACCCTTTGTTTTTCCCCATAACATTTATTACCCTCTGGCATATAGTTTTTATAGAGGGCAAGTATTTTTGTCTGTTTTATTCACCAACATGTCCCAAAAGCCGAGAACAGTACCTGGCACATGGAAGTCATTCTAAGATTTTTCAATGAGTAAATGACTGGGTAGAGTATTAATTTTCCATCTGTTTCTAGTATCATTTCTTATTTTCTTTTTAGTGGGTCCATGTTAACTTTAAAATGAAGCTGTTATTTCTTTCTGATTTCCATCCTAATATTATTTCCAATGAAATCAAATGAAAACCAGTTATTGTCTACATACAAGATACTGGGTTGGTCCTCTGGAGGACACAGGGAAAAATCAGACACAAGGATTTGCAATCTAATTAGGAATATAAGACTGGCAGATGAAAAGTTAAATGCTAAGGAAAGAGAGTAATAACATTTCAAATTGAAAAACTGATGAAATGTCAGCAGGCAGAAATACTTAATTACTAAAATAATTTGCTTTCTGAGCCTCACACTTAGCTGTTGTAGACTCAAAAGTTCATAGACAGTAATACGTTTTCTGAAATAAAAGAAAGGACTGTATTTAAATGTTTAAAATAAGAAGCTTTCAAGAGGTTACTAAATAACATTGGTTTCGTAAAAACTGAGAAACTCATTGTGAGACGCAAACATGAAAACAGTTTTATTTTCCTAGTTCTTTAGCAATTTCATGAGGACCTATTTGTGGGGTGGGAGCTGACCGTTTTGTTCATGATATTTTCTTCAATGCTCTTACCTTTCTCCTGTCTAGGATTTGCCTTTGTACGGAATTCCATGTTATGCTTATTTTCCACATCCTTTCCTCCTGTTCCCCCTGCCCCCAGACACACACACACACACATACACACACACACACACACACACACACACACATATACATTCTCCTGATAGAGTTTATGGAGTAATCAATTCTATGATTCTGATCGTAGAACTAGAGGTTCATTCACTATGACAGGTGTGTTTTGGTTTCAAACCAAGACTTCTGCCAATGATTTACCATTTTTGGCTCTAATCTTGTCACAAAAAGAAATATTTAAAACTTGACTGTAATGCCCCTCTCACCATGATCTAAGCATCTCCAACTTGTATCTAGATAAGTCAGATCCCAATATAACCAGTGCTGCTCTGAAAAGAATGTGCTTTGCTTGAGGAAAATGTTTATATTTCATTCCCTGGCTTCTTCCAAAAAAGGTTTTCAGCTACTTAGGTAAGTGGAGAACAATGAAAGCAGCTTTATCAGTACAGCTTGTTTAATTTCTTTTGAAAGTAACATTACTAAACTTTCTGCAGTATTTTAGTTGATACTACAGAAAAAATGTCATTTGTACTGAGGAGCTGCCAAATATAGCCAAAGTCAAAAGATAAATATAATATACTTATTAAGGCTGTGTCCTCTTCCCATTTTGCAATTTCCTCTACCCTTAGGGCAGGCACCAAGCTGTCTACGTTTGATGCAGTACTGACTTTATCTGTAATGTTAAATAAATAGGAAATAATGAATCCTCAGACTGACTGCGGCAGTTAAAAGACTTGTTCTCTGACAAAATTGATCATAAGCAACAATTTAACACAAACTTCCTTTTTGAATAACCGAATCTTTAACACTTGTTTTTGCAAGAGACATTTTTGATCCTTAAATATAGTCAACAAATTAGGGGTTTTAAAAAATCTAATAGGGCTTCCCTGGTGGCGCAGTGGTTGAGAGCCCGCCTGCCGATGCAGGGGACACGGGTTCGTGACCCGGGTCTGGGAAGATCCCACATGCCGCGGAGCGGCTGGGCCCGTGAGCCGTGGCCGCTGAGCCTGCGCGTCTGGAGCCTGTGCTCCGCAACAGGAGAGGCCACAACAGTGAGAGGCCTGCGTACCGCAAAAACAAAACAAAACAAAAAACCAACTAATAATTTTTCTAATCTCTAGCAACAGGTGGATTTAAGTATTAGATATTCAGTGTGCCTAACATTTCCTTGTTATTTCTATGTTATAGAACTTCCCTTTCTAAATGTAGGTCAAATGAAAATCATGTTTCCTTTGCTTTCTTTAAAGTCATTCTTAATTTCTTTTCCTTTTTCTCTGTGCTATTTCTGCTTCCCTTGATGTTTAATGTTCCAAAGTAGTTGAAGAATGTCAAAATATATTGCCCTAGATATGTACATTGCTTATTATTATTATGCCCTGTCATCAGTCTTTTCAATTCTAAGAAGAAATCTGATATAAATCTTGAGAATAATTCATTGTTATTAGTTTCAAATAAAGCCCATATGTTATAACAATAATTAATTAATTTTTATTACTTATGTTGTTTTTCCAAAAGTGTTCAATTTTTGTTGTAGGAAATTTATTTCTTTACAAGTCTAATGAAAGTCCTGAACCTTCTTTGTAATACTGACCCCTGGAGTCATAATCACTTTGTTTATAACCTATGTCGTTAATAGTAAATATTACTAGACCAAATATTAATAGTGGTAATAATCGCAGCAAACTTTTATTAGGTCGCGACTGTGCACAAAGCTCTGGTACATCTTTTATGCACATATGTAATTTAATCATTGGAAAATCGTAACATTAAATTTTTAACAGATAAGAAAGATAAAGTTTGGGAAGATCATTAAATTTGCTCTAGGTAATACAGTGAAAGTAGGTCACACTGCCAATAAAAGAGAATAAGGATATAAACATAAATCTGACAGACAACAGTTCTTGAGCAAATAACCTTGTTATATAATTTCACTTAACTTTTTTACAAATCCTAGGAGATAAGCGTAATACTATAACAATTTTGTAGGTGAAGACAGGTGAGACAGGTACTTTGCTCAAGACAAAAGAGAATAGGGATATAAACAAATCTGTCAGACAACAGTTCTTGAGCAAATAACCTTGTTATATAATTTCACCTAACTTTTTTACAAATCCTAGGAGATAAGCGTAATACTATAACAATTTTGTGGGTGGAGACAGGCGAGACTGTTAGGTACTTTGCTCAAGAGTACACAGCTTCCAAGTAACTATTTTATTGAATGACTCAGCCAACAAATACTTTTTGTTTTGTTTTGTTTTGTTTTGTTTTTTGTGGTACGCGGGCCTCTCACTGCTGTGGCCTCTTCCGCTGCAGAGCACAGGCTCCGGACGCGCAGGCTCAGCGGCTCACGCGCCCAGCTGCTCCGCGGCGGCCTGTGGGATCTTCCCGGACCGGGGCACGAACCCATGTCCCCTGCATCGGCAGGCGGACTCTCAACCACTGCGCCACCAGTGGAGCCCCAACAAATGCTTTTTGAATGTTACTACGCCTGGCATTGTGCTAGGCCCAGGGTTTATGAAGATGACAAAGACACATTCACTGTCCTGTGGGGATTTAATGCCGAAGGAGAAACAAAGTAAACAACGTTTGTATGGTGCTTAACGGAGGAGATATACACAGGAGCCTTCGGAGCCAGTGGAGAGCAGCGTTCTGATCAGATCGGGAATGGGCGGGGAGTTGGAAGGAGGATGCTGCTTAAACTGCACATTGGAGGATGAGTAAATACTAGCTAGGTGAAGGGAGGGAAGAGAGAGAGGATGTTCTGGAAAGAGGGACAACAAGCAAGCTCAAAGTCTGGAGATGAAAGAAGACTTGACAATTTCCAGGTGTAGCCAGCAGAATAAAATGAGAAAGTAGGGAGAGGTGAGGCAGGGGAAGTAGCTGGCATGAGACTGTGGAGCTCCTGGCAGGCTACCCTAAGCTGTTTGGACTTTTCATTTTGAAGGCAATAGTAAGCTGCAAAAGGAACTTTGACAGATCAGATCAGAAATATCTGGCAGGTGTGGCAGTTGAATTGGAGGTGAAGGCAGGAAGAGTAAGAAAGAATGAAGCCAGTGTCATAAATGTCACAAAATGATAAATCTTAAACTAAATTATTGACTGCCAGAATTGAAGAATGAAGAGAGAGACCAAAGAGATTAAAGTAGTAAAACTGACAATATTTCATAAATGATAGGTTGGGGAGGCTGAGGGAAAAGGAGGTTTTTAAGATGACTTCCAAGTTTCTGGGAGCTTCTTGTGGTTCGTAGGTTTTGTGTAAAGAGCATGTCTATGTGATATGTCGAAATCAGCTGCATATACTCTTCTGACTAGCCTATTTGTCATTAAAATGTTAAGTGAATAGATTAACTGTGCAGATCTTTGTGTGTGTGTCTGTGAATTGCATTTACTATAGAAGCAGAGTAGTTCAGATGCCAGATAAACTGTACCAGTGCCTGAACTAAATAAGTTAGCCAAGGGATAATTCCTTAATTCTTATCACTAAAAATTTCACTTAAGTTTAAAATTGCAAAGTTCCTAGGTATATGTCTTCTGTACATCCTTGGTTACCTTAGTGATTGAGCATCATACACTTATACTGTGAAGGTAGAAAAACATTTTTAATTATGTTGATCAAAAGGAACATTTGAAAACTGCCAATTAGGTTAATAAATAATTTTTTCCTTACTCAATCTTTTGCTTATGCATTCTAAAGTGACGATTACATAATCTGGGAATAAAAGAAAAAATGAGTCTATCTTTCCAAATTGTGGATTGTGGATATGTTTGGAGAATGAAGGTTAGAGACTTGGAATTCCATGACAGTCCTCTATTCTATTCTAAACATTAAGTGTTGAAGTGGACTATACCACATCTGAGAATTCTCTGGGGTTCTTGGGGTAGGTCTCTACTCCATCTCAGGCACCACCATGTTTTCAGGGCTAGTATAGAATTGTTAGAGAAAGGAGATTTAAACATGCAGGTATTAGTATTCAATGCACAGGGTTTCTGAGAATACTCATTAGTCAGCCCCTTCTGAGAGTCAAAAGCTGGTAAAATTCCAGAAGGTAGATGTCCTGCCTCTTGTGTAGAACTGCTGGGGCCGGTACCCTTTAGTTGCCCATCTCAACGTGGAAGAGCAGTCAATGTAGGAACAGTTTATCTATCTGGTAATGAAGAAATCCAATGAGTGAGCAAGAAAGGAGACTAAAGATGAGAGCTGGCATGCCTGATGGTGGTCCCAGAGATGCAGAGTAAGGGGGCACTGTAGCAGAGGATGAGCAGAAATTCACCAAAGCTGGGTTATGATGATGGTAATGCTCCAGCCTTGCCCGAGCCAATGGAAGAGTTGGGCTGGAGCCATGTCCACCAGCAGAGAAGTTAGCATGGACCAGGTGCCCCTCTGCTTATACCCAGAGTCTGTGTAAACCTCACCCTTACCCCAGAACCTCCAGAGCTTCATAACAGAAGATAAGGAAAGGGAAGGGGGAAAAGTCCTGAGAAGAATCCTGAAGTGATTGAGTAGTTTCCCCAAAGAAATCCAGTTCAAAACAGAAGTAACTGAGTTATTTTGTTTTAAAGGAATTCAAGTTTGTACTATCAAATACAATCAAGGCTTGAGAGCTAAATGTACTTATAAAAAACAAATGAGGCTGGACTGTTGTGAGTGTAACTGCAGAATTACTGTTTGGGTATAGGCTGCTGGTTGGAGGTTGATGGCTCAGGGCTCAAGCATTGTACCAGAAAGTGGAAAGAGCTTTAAAAGAGACAGATGAGATTCCTCTACTTGGTGACCTGGGGAAAATTATTTTACTTCACTGAGCTTTAGTATTCCCCCTAGGAAAATGGGTTTAAAAAAGAAAAATAAACATATTTTTGTAGTAAGACATGCTTTGCCACACTAGAGAATAAGACTGTTGCTATACAGTGGAAAAAAAAAAAACACTGGTCTGTAAGATGCCATTGGTCTGTGTAATAACTCTGCTGCCTATTCAGCAGGGGACTGTGTCTCCTGTTTGTAATATTCTGGGAAGAATTAGGTAAGATGGGAATCATCTCTTTCTTCAAAGTGTGAGATTATTTGTTTATTGGCACTGGCTCCAAAGTTTTGCTGGTGGGTCAATCTTTTCTAGTTCTTTCCCTATATGAATGACCTATGCAGGTTTCATACTTCTTCATTAGTCAAGTTTGATATTTTTCCCAAGAATCCATTTCACTGAGATTTTACATTTATTTGTAAACATATGTAGACAGTATTCACTGAAATATTTAAAATTTTCTTTTCAGCTCTTTCCATAGTTCCATTCTTATTTTAAAATTTTTCTTCATTAGATTTCTGAGAGGTCAATCAATATTATTGCTTTTATTTCAAAAGACCAGATTTTTAAAAAAATACCTCTTTTTTTCTTGTTTTAAAAAAATTATTATGTTAATTACTTCATTCTGCTTCCTATCCTTGGGTCTTGTTTTTTTTTTTTCTCATAAAATTTCTGAATTGGATATTTTCATGTATCTTCTCTATTTTAAAATAATAAATATTTAAGAATACAAATTATTCATAAGTACTATTATTCATTTACTTTATTAGTAAAGTATTTAAGACCATGAAATTAACTTTATCTATAGTTTATTGTATTCCTTAAATTTGATATGTGGCAATTTCATCTTTATTATTTTCAAAGTTGGTGTTATTGACAAAATATTTTGAGCTTTTAAATATCTAAACAATTTGATTAAAAAAATGTAGTCATATTTATGTAAAGTTTCTATTTTATAAAATACATAAGTTTTTTGCTACCAGGTATTTGAGCAGTGTTTATAATTTTTCTATAAATACTTGAGCTGCAGGTGTATTTGTTTTGTTGCTAAATAGCATGTTTGAAAATATAACTATTAATTTTATTTTATTAATAGTAACAGAGCTATTATTTATGTTCTGATTTATGTATTTTATTTGCTTTTGATGGACTGACAATGAATTGTTAACTCTTAATGTTACTACAGTCTTTATATATATATTACTTTTTTATTTCTAGTAGTGTTTTTCTTGTTGCATTTTGATACTATATTTTTCACCTATAATAGTGGATCTGTTATGCCTTCAGTTTAGATGATGCCTTTTATCAATCAAAAATGACCTTACTTTAACATTTTCTACCATATGTTTGACTTTGGCTAACGTTAGTATTGTTATTTTTGCTTTATATGAAGAGTTTAATTCTTTACTGCTATATTTTTTGCATATTTATGATCAGCTTTCCAAATCATACCAGGAATATTTTTCTTTTATTTTAATGAATTTTCTCCTGGCATAATCTAACTCATTATTCACTAAAGAACAAAAATGCTACCATAAGTGCAAGCTTATTAAATGTTTCCCCTGATTTTCACATGCTGTGTTATTAAACATGCCTTATCTGAATATATCGAGACCGTTATGCTAATTTCAGCACTTTTCCAACTGTTTTCCTTTCAAAAGTCTTCTTTTTGATTTTGATTAATTAAAGATTAATGTTGGGAGGAAACTGTTAAATTAAAATCACTTACTAATAGAAGGATTTTGGTTCTTCGACTATTTTATTCTTAGTCTTGAAATAAAATAGCCTTAATGACAAGAATTCTTGCTGTTTTCTTTTCACCCATGTATGAAAAACGATCATTTTGGAAGCTAAAGAACACTTAGTCCTTTGAAATAAAAATAAGTAAGCATTCAGGGAAGGAGAGAGGTGCCCTAGACAAACAAAGAGGATTAGAATGGGAGTTAACTGCTTTTTCTATCCCATCTGCTTTCCAAATGTGGATCACTCCTTGAGGTCTGCATGAAACAGAAAACATGGGCAAGGGCAGAGGCTCATTCTTGGTTAGAAAACCTTTATTACACTTGTCAGCAGTAGCTGCAATCATGCTGACCACTGAAACAGACTTTTTATTTTCCTTATTCCCAGGTTGTGATTATACAAGGAGCTTTCTTCTTTTTAAATTTGAGATCAACAGTAATGTAATTTCTGGGTTCCAAATCAATAACTTTCTTTCTGTCTTTCCTTTTTCCAACTAAATCAGAAGAAAAATGATATAGATCTTCTCTAACCAATTTATTTATGGAAGATTTTCTTCTCTGTACACACTCTATGCTTTGGTTTAATTTTTAATGGGTTTCGTGTTCACTGAAAGAAGCTTCTTCAAGTGAACCAGAGGTTAAACATGAAGTCGAGAGAGCATTGACTCATTCTAATACTTCATCTCTTTCTAGTACATAGATCTTTATTTTTGACCTTTAGTCTCTTTTTCCATACTAGTCTTATCTCAGCCAGAAGATATAGAGGGATGATTTTCCTAACGGTCATAAAGGAAATTGTTTTTTAGAAAAATCTACATTTTAAAAATTGACTAGTTTTACTTATATTCGTTATACTCTAACTGGTTAAAAACCACTGTTTTAGATCCTTGTCCTAAGATTTATTTCTTTGCCTGCTGCTTTTTTGTGTTGTTATTGTTACATTTTCTTATTTTAGTTTCAGTAGCTTCTAATTACCTACAGTTGATTGTTTCTTGGGGATCTGCCAGAGATGAACAATGGATAAAGGAAAGTATTCCTATCATTAACAAAGCTCTATGTATGTGTACACTGGGGTCACAAAATGATAAAGTGAGCTTTAAAGAACAGACACAAGTTGCACATAAAAAGAGACAGTGGCAAAAAACAATAACTTTGCTCTCAAGTGCCACCAAAACGTAGCTGGAAGGGTAGAATCAACAAGGTCATAGAGTCTAAAGTCGTGCATGGATTTCAGCACATGTGTTACTTTATCTTATTTGTTCATCTAATTCTACCAATTAGTGTGATCCAATCAGATGTTTATATCTAACAGAATGGAAAATTCTATTTTAATTTTGCATTTATAGAGTAAATGCAATGATGGCATAAGTCTTTTTTGGATTACTAACTTGGCTGATGTGTGGATAGGACCTTTGAGAGCCTCAGGTCCCCAGATTGCTCTTGCTATAGAATTAGGACTTTCTACTCTTTTATAGAGGATTTTCCCTTTCCATAATATTCACTTCTCTAAATTTCAATTTAAAAATAAGCATGTATACATTTTTGTACATTTCTGGAAGTAATCATATTTTACATGTTTTAAGTATGACTGTATATTGAACAATTAATGTATATGAATTATTAGTATAAACAGAAAAACAGATTTTTTAGAGAGAGGAACTCATGATGAGAGAGTAATATTTTAGATTAACACACGCTTCTTAATTTTTTTTAACAATCTGTTACTTCTTCCTTCTTTTGTGGAACCCACATTTAGAAAAAGTCTAGACATTATCAGATAATGAAGTATTTTTCCATTTTTTTAAATGAATTTTACATGTATGAATCAGAAGTTCTGGCAAGCCTGAGATACTAGAATTAAACTGCAATAATTTCAGCCAATTGCAAGGAAGTCACATGACACGTTATTGGTCAATAATGTTTGTTAAATTAGATGTCAGGGTAGAAAAGTAATGAATCGTTAATAGAAACAGTGTTAGTTTAAGTTTACTTAATGTAAAGAACCATTCTATCCAAGCAGCTATTTTAATTTAAACAATACTCTTATTTCAAGTTAATGCTGGTTCAAAGTCCACAAACTATCAACAGCCACTTGGATTTTTCTAAAAGCTAAAGACACAATGTCTTTCCCACTTATTTTTCCACACGTAGCTGTGTACTGCTTTGTGATAATTCGTGTTTGTTTCTACACATGTGCATGTCTTGTCTTCCTAAGAAGATTCATTTGTTCGTTTGTGCAATGTATCCTTTCGTCCATCCAAAAATCTTTCAGTGGTGGGCCTGGTGTTAAGCATGGAGGAGTAAGTAGAAAAGACACAGCCTTTTCCTCAAGGGACTCAGAGTTTAGAAGAGCTCATGGTCCCTGTAATACAGTAAATCAGCTCACAGTTACCATGGAAATAAAAGAAAAGCATTGCAGATATTGGCTTGCATAAAGTTAGCAACTTTAACATGACAGCATTTTATTTATCTTTCCTTCTCCAGACTTGTTCCCATAAGTAGTTAAGATAAAAATGAGATTAAACAGAAACATTGAGTATCCCTAATTTGAGCCTATTGAAGAGTGGATCATTTAAAAAAAAAAAGAGTCAGATTCTGGTAAACATTAAACAGATTAGTTTAGTAAGCTGCCTTGTACTTGGGTAAATAATTAACATTTCTTTTTAGATTTCCAGAAAGAAATGTCAAAGCTCCTTTTGCAGTTGGAAGAAATCAGTCTTCAGCTGGGAAAGTGCCTTTTTAAAGTAAAACACTGCATGTATTTGAGTGAGGAGGGGGCATCATTAAACATAATACAGATTGATCAGAGACTTGTGCTTTTCAGTCCAGCCTCATTAACTATGCATTTGTGTCCAGAAGAATGACATGAGTGCCAAGGTTTAACTGAGGGCACAAAAGGAATACCAAGTTCCCCTTAAGATAGCAAGTTTCAAGGTAATTTCAGTTCATTGTCAAAAAGACAAGAGTGGCATTCTTTCATTCCGCACTCTCCTTACCTGTCTTAACTTCTCAACGTTGTGAATTTGCTTTATTCACTTGCTCTTTTATGCCAGCCTAAACGGTTTTATTCAGGGAGGTATATATATTTATAATACATATAAATAGAAATTAATATAAGCATACAAATAATTACATATTTCAATATATTTAAAAATTTAAACGACATCCTGTCTTTTCGATAAGCAGATTGCTCCAAATTTCCACCATTATGACATTATCTAGACCTGGAAACTAATAACAGTAAAATACTTTTTTGCAAGGCATTTTATGCTCAGTATGTAACATGGGCTTTTCTCACTTAACCATCCCAACTACTCTGTGTGGTTTGAGGCGGAATATCCTCATTTACAGATAAGAAACTTGAGACCAGCCCAAGGTTTTAGAGGGAATATAAGATAGTGCTATGATTTGAAAACCACTGCCATTGCTCACTTTAGCTGACAATAAGTGAAAGACAATCCTTTGTTAGTTTTATACGTTACAGGTGTGCCTAACCCTTTGGCACTTCGCTACTGCTTTCTTTACCAAGTTACCCTTTCTGGCTAGGATGCTATGTCCTTCTAATCCTCCACCTGGCTAAATTTCTTACTAATTTTTCAAGTCTCAGCTCAGGACTACTTCTCTAAAGAAGGCATCTGTGGCAAACAAACTGGGCTGATTTCTTCCATAACACCCTGCACATAGCTCTTTCTTAAGTACTTTAAACTCTGTGAAAACTTGGACAATGACTTGTTCACAGTTGGTCAGCTCCTAATGTGGACCTGCCATGAATTAAATATTTGTTGAATGAATGCATGAATGAGTTCCCTACATATCAAATTGTTCTGAATTGGGTTAGAATGCCATGTTGGGCATGCAAAGTATTGCAGCAAGGGATAAAGGAGCAAAAATATCCTAAACAAAGAACAGGGATAGCTGACCCATGAGGCATACTAGTTTGAGGAGATCAAACGTACACATAGAAAAAGTGTCTATTTAGAAAGCAGAATGAGGACAAGTGAGACAAATTAAACATCAAAATGCTGAGAGCCTGAAGAGTAAAACAGAGACTAGAGGAATAAGCAGTTAAACTGGAGGTATTTCCTGGATCAAGTTTTTAATCCCAAAGTTTCCCTTTCTGATACACCTAGGTGTTTTGGAACTAATGTCAACCGTAGTTCAATTGTGTTCTTAAACCATAATGCAGCCACAAGTGGATTGAATATTTTTAGTAGTATGTAAATGACTCTATAAATATGCTAAACATTAGTTCACTAACTACTTATTTTTCCACTTCATTAGAGAAGAAAATTACCCCATTCATAGAATGTTTCATTTCCTTGTCCACAGAGCCGATCACTAAAGCATAGGTCTTGCTGACATGGCAATTTATTTCTGGGCAATAAGAGGAAAGACACATAGCACATTATCTAAATTATTAAATTCTTACAAAATCAAGGTATTGGTGGAATCTTCTCTCAACTGGTTAGGAAGAAATAGTGTTAAGATTTTTATATCATGACATTATGGGAAGGTGCCAGGCTGGGCTCGGTCTTCCCTATCTTCCTGTCTTGACCTTACTCGGTGATGAAGAGATTGGGCAAAGTGATCTCTAAAGTTACCTTCTCTTCAGTTAAGAGCTAGTTTGGAGGTGGATAAATGGTACATTCATTGGAGTTTGCCAGTTACCAACTATGTAACTCTGGTATGTTTCTCAACTTCTGTAAACCCTGCTTTCCTCATCTGTAAATTGAGGTTAATAATAGGAAAATGCTCATGGGGTGTGGTAAGTCTTAGATGAGATAACGCTTATAAAGTGTTATACATTTATTGGCTGATAAATATTCTTTTCTTATTTTTATGAGTTTTGTGGGAAAAGATGTTCAAAATTTCAGGTATTTAAAGTTTTGTGTGTGAATTTCATTTATTTACATGCTCTTTCCTATTATTCCAGCACAAGAGAAGCGGTTACTTTAAAAATAAAGTTTAGTCAATGACAGTAGGAGGCACATATGTGGTCTAATTGCTATATAAACCCTATAATGTTATTTTTTTATGCTGAGACCCCAATTAGCTTCAGTTGAATACCTGTGAAGTATGAGTCTCTGCTAATTCTGGATAGAATAATTGGATATGTCACGAAGTGTGTTGTTGAATAAATCATGTTTTCTTCCAGCGATTCAAAGACCTGGCAGCACACTGGCCTAAAAATGGGCAGGCATGTTGTTACTTTGCTTGTAAGGTGATTCTAAGATCTTGGCCATTTGCTTTGAATGGAAAACTGTAGACACCCTCATTAATTAATGTGTGGATTTTGTTGCTTTGCTAAATTATCTTTACCATGATTGATGATTTTTCATTGTGTCTATAGCTTCTTTGTAACGTCCACTTTTTCCCCTGGAGATGGTGGTTTTTATTTATTTTATGTTATTTTATTTTGCATTAGTGATCTTATGCTGCAGATGAGACTCTTCCAGGAGCCAATCATCTGTTGTTTTGGCAAAGGCAGCCCATGATTCTGAGACAATTTCATAGATAGCATTAGTTTCACAGATTGTTTATTCCAGGTGATGATTTCCTAAACAGGGTATAAGACATGAAATCCTGCACAAATTAGATAACCAATGTCACATGGTTGCTATTTAGTATTAATGTCTAAGTATGTCAGGGGTTGGAACTACTATTATGGAAATTACTTCTGCATACAAGATGCTTTATGCGTGTTTCTTTTTATCCACAACTACGAGGCTGGCTAGTTAGGCTGTGTATGTTTTTGTACTGAAGTGCAAAGTAGTTAAGATAGCTTACCCAATACCACAGAGGTACATAATTGAGCAAGCATCTGAACCCAGATTAATGTTATTCCAGAATATATGGTGTTTCCAATATAACAAAACACAATGGCAAATTTTGTGCGCTCATGAATAGGCATTCTGCTATATGCATGCTTTTTAAAATAACTCTACAAAATAGCAATTATTATTCCTCAAAGCAAAAAGGAAGGGAAACACTGAAAGGTAAAAAAAGATATTTAATTCAAAAGCAATTAGAAGTTTCAAAGTGAATCAAATAATGCAGATTCAGGGAGAGGTTTTTCAGTCATTCATTGGGTAACTGCCATTCATTTATTGGTAATTGTATGATGCAGCCCTACTCTGTGCCAAGCAACGAACTAGGTTCTGGGGTACCATAAAGAGCAAAAGCTGGAATGGTCCCTGTACTCAAATTTCTTGCCGTCTTATTAAGGAGATGTATTAATAAAATAAATTTAAGATAAAATAATTACAAGTTTTAATGGAAAAATATAGGGGCCTATGAAGATTATAATAAGGGGATATGGACTCATTTGCTGCAAGAGAACAAATTTAAAGTCATGAAAACCCAAAAGGATTTTACATATTATATACATATGAATATTCAGATTTGTAATGATGATGTAATGATGATAAATTCGTATAACTGAGCTTATGTTATTTTAATAATTATAGTTACACAAAAATATTTTCCTAATTTCACTTGTGGTTTTATTAGAATGGGATTATAGGAATTTTTTTCTCTTTTGGTTTTCCATTTTAAAAACGTGTATTTGGGGCTTCCCTGGTGGCGCAGTGGTTGACAGTCCGCCTGCCGATGCAGGGGACACGTGTTCGTGCCCTTGTCTGGGAAGATCCCACATGCCGCGGAGAGGCTGGGCCAATGAGCGGCTGGGCCGCTGAGCCTGCGCATCTGGAGCCTGTGCTCTGCAACGGGAGAGGCCGCAACAGTGAGAGGCCCGCGTACCGCAAAACAAACAAACAAACAAAAAAAACATGTATTTGGGAACCCTCCTGCACTGTTGGTGGGAATGTAAATTGATACAACCACTATGGAAAACAGTATGGAGTTTCCTTAAAAAACTAAAAATAGAACTACCATACAACCCAGCAATCCCACTACTGGACATATACCCCGAGAAAACCATAATTAAAAAAGACACATGCACCCCAATGTTCATTGCAGCACTATTTACAATAGCCAGGACATGGAAGCAACCTAAGCGTCCATCAACAGATGAATGGATAAAGAAGATGTGGCACATATATACAATGGAATGTTACTCAGTCATAAAAAGAAATGAAATTGAGTTATTTGTAGTGACAGACCTAGAGTCTGTCATACAGAGTGAAGTAAGTCAGAAAGAGAAAAACAAATACCTTATGCTAATGGAATCTAAAAAAGAAAAAAAAAAACGGTTGCAGAGCAGGAATAAAGAGGTAGACATAGAGAATGGACTTGAAGACATGGGGTGGGAGGGGGAAGCTGGGGCGAAGTGAGAGTAGCATCAACATATATACACTGCCGAATGTAAAATAGTTGGCTGGTGGGAAGCAGCAGCATAGCACAGGGAGATCAGCTCCGTGGTTTGAGATGACCTAGAGGGGTGGGATAGGGAGGATGGGAGGGAGGCTTAAGAGGGAGGGGATATGGGGACATGTGTGTGCATATGGCTGATTCGCTTTGCTGTGCAACAGAAACTAACACAGTATTGTGAAGCAATTATACTCCAATAAAGATCTATTAAAAATGTATTTGATTACATTATTTTTTAAAAAGGGAAGCAAAATGATTTCACATATTAACATTTTCTAAGAATTCTGACTAAATCTTGGGAAACACTGTGTGGGGGGGGTGTCTGTGTGTCTGTGTGTGTGTGTGTGCTGGGTAGTATGATTTTTTTTCCCTTATTTTTGGCCACTAAATGGACTTTGTACCAATGATATGCCTCATCTTCAGTTTTGGAGGTGGGGGACTACAGCTGTAACTCAGCCTCTGTAATCTCATTTCCTGGTCTCTGGCTCATAGATTTGATTAAAAGGAAAACTGAAAATGTATCAATCCTTGAATTAATGCCTACAAGATTAGGTCAAGGCTATGGAACTCAGACCTCTAAGGTACTAGCTCATTTCTACTTTTGTTAAGCTTGAATGCAAAATGGAAATGAAAATTATTTTGTCAATCAAATATTTGCAATCCTATCAATCCAGGATCAGAAGCAATTTTGTGTTGGGAGACATTTTCAGTGATATATCTTAAATCAGATAGGTAGATAGGTAGATAGATAGATAGACAGATAGGTAGGGAATTTATATATGTATTATGCATATTTATATATGTATGTATTTTACATATATACATATACACACATACAGAGCCCTACATATATATTTATAGTAAGCATAGTATATTTTTAAATTTTTTCTTGAATGACATCAATCTTACTTAAAATATATTTTAGAAAAGTAATACTTGTAACATGTTTACTATAGGAATTTTAACAATGCAGACAAGAAAAAGAAAAAAATAATAATCATCCATAATTCTATCACCTATCACACAAACAAACCATGTTTTTATTTTTGTACATGGCCTTCCACTGCTTCTATATAAATATAGATTTTAATACATATACATATTTATGCCCAATAACTAAATACACATATGCTTATCTTATAACTGTAAGATAATATTTTATGAATTTATTTTCTTATAATGATATCTTAGTATCTTTAAATAGCTGTATAACATTCTGTTATGCCGACATCTTTATTGATCAATTGATCTCTTAGTGTAGGACATTCAAGTGGTTTCAACTGTTTTGCTATTGTATACAATGCCATGATAAATGTCCTTACATGGAAATTTTGAAAATGGGCTTTGATGTACCTGCATAAATAGGTTAAGAAACTACATGGCTAGAAAATAAACACTGTTTTCCACCTCTCCTTCCTTCCCTCTTTCCATATATGCGTCCAATTCACCCTCAAAATGACTTCTCATGCACCTTAAAAAATATGCTGAATTACTTTAATCTGCAGTGATGATGAGATCTTAAGTGGAAATCACATAGCTATTGACCATCTGATTTGCTGGTGTATTTTCTTTTCTCTTTATGCTTCTTCAGGGTATAAACTGAGGTAAAAAAATACAAATGAATTAATGCTGATTTGTCCTTGAACATTCCATGACTGCCTTGAAATTACTGTGAATACACTTGAATATTGCAAAATGAAGATAGCAAGTAAAATGACAGAGACTTACAGAATGTTACCATTACTGGAGTTGTAATTATAAAGGCTTTATGAATGCTAGGTTCATCTCTCCTCCATCAAGTCTACATTTTCTTCTGTCTCTGTCATACTTAATAGACCAGCATTACTGACTGAAAAGTGATAGTTACTTTTCTGTTGTTTTTTTATGACTGTAGATATAAATCTATAGTAAATTGCTCAATCTGGAAACACAACACTGAGGGAGAAAACCAAAGTAAGGTTTTGTTTTTTTTTAATGTGTGTGACATTAAAGAATGGGAAGTTGGTTAGCAGGAGCTCTGTCCCATTTTGTTTACTCATCTCTAATGGGGTTAATACATAGGGCCAGTGCAAATGAGTGTTCTGTAGCTAAATAATGATAGCCCACAGCAAGAGAAACAGGGAGCTGATGTCCTGACATTTATTTTAAAAATAGCTGAACATATTCCAGGCACATTTTGCCGGTCCTACTGCCAAAAGTCCTTCTGTTAACCATGTAGAATGAAATTCTTCTCATCATGACATAACTGAGGATTCACCTTTTCAATTTCAGGTTGACTTTCTGTCTCTCTCGGTTTTTACTTGATGAAGACACTGAGCTCGAAGTGAATGTAGTTCTGAATTTTAGTGAGTATAAAAAAGTTGGAGAGCTAAAAGGCCTTTTAGTGACTGCTGCTGTGTAGATTGTTTTTAAGATATTTAAAATTTTATAACAAAATAAATACATGAAGAAGGGGTTATTTTATTGATTTTTTCATGAGACAATATGTAATAATTTTTAATGAGACATAATATTTAATATTTTATACTGATAAAAAAGTATCAATTGACAGTGAGGGTTATTTTTTTTAAATGGTCACTGATTTTAGGCCTAAATAATTGACCTTTTAGCTTAGCACAGCTGATAAAAGTTTCAAGAGTGAACTAGTGTAAAAGTTTTTCTGGAGGAGATAACTTGGGGTGTATGTGGGGATATAGAAGGGTCAGGTAAAGTACGCTTGAGAAGATCAAGGGCCAGTGCACTGGGCTGAGAGCCAAAGAGACTCAGGGAAGGGCGTGTTGTTAGGAAAATCACGTCATCAGATTGTGAGGAGGGTGGACTGAAGGTGAGTGAGCTTGGGAAGAAAGATAAATTAAGGAGCAATTTTTTACCTAGAGTGAGTAGGTGAGTAAAATAATCAAGGGTCTTACAATGGCTGAGAAAAGAAGTAGAAAAGACTGAGGACTACTTAGTATAATTCTTTAAAATAAAAATAATGAGAAACAGGATTTGGGGGAGCTTAAATGTCTATATAAAATGGATATCTGACCCAAATAATTTGGGGGCACTGTATAGAATGCAGACCTAATCTACACTGTCATTTTTTTTTATCATATAGCAAAAGCCCTTTTTGATACTTCCATTTTTTAGTTTACCTATAACTCCTTACATGCTTGAAATTTAGACTGGAATTTGGATGAGGTAATCCATCAACTTGCGACAAGATGGAGAAATTAATTACATGTGTATTCTAGGACGCTTTCTAACATACTATTTTACCATTTACTTTCAATATTAGTTTAAGATATTTAATTTATATTATCTAGTGAGCCATATGTCTTTACCAGAAGAAAAAAATACAAAATTAAAATAAGAAATATAATTTAACAACACCAAATTTCATTTTTTTTTTCTGAATTGATTGTGGTGATTTATTATCTTAGTATTATTTATATTAAAAGGTGCGTATAATTGCTTCTATATGTTTTTGTCCCTTTGAATTACTTTCAAAGCATAGTCTTTTCCTAAAAAAGAACAGATGTGAATCTGGACCTAAATCTAGATATGTCTTTGGCGATTTCTGTCTTTGGGCCCCTCCTTCCTAATATCTAGCACAGAGCAGTGTCTTTGGGAAAGCATCATGCTTGACAACTTCCATGATGATATCACCCCCCTCTGAAAACCTTTATGGGAAAAAAAACTCCTTGAAGACAACTTCATGAGCTTGGAAAATAAAAGAGACTGAGCCACTTAAATAATGAAGCAAAGTCATCCTCTGCTTCCTTAGAAAATGTTTTATTACTCTGAAAGAAACTTTGGAATTGAATCAAAAAATGAATGCCAGCCCCTCCCAGCCTAGAAGTTGTGTTTAGATTACTAAAAGGATTTGTCTAGTGTTAGTGAAATTAAAATGGGGAATATGCAGTAGTATTTCAATTTAAAATCTATATAAGCTTCCATATGTAAGTCATACATCAATATATATTTGCATATCTTTAAAACTTTGTCTATTACTTATTGCCAGAGTAATAAGACATTAAAAAGTGATCCAGCCTCAATAACCATGGAAGAATCAGATGCAGATTTTAGTATGAAATGATTTGTGTCTGCATTCTCAAAGATCTATTTTCAACATTTTCCCCCTTATATAGTCAAAAAAGGAAATCTAACTTGAAAATTATGTTAGAATACTGTATAAAATCACAATAATATTATAAATGTAGCTGTTCATTTCTAACTCTGCTACTTTTGACATATCATTGCAGTTAATTTTTTATCAGAAATACGCATGGAAAATAAAAGAAATTCTATTTTAAGTTTCCTATGTTTATGTAAAGAAGTGGCTTCATTGAAAAATATTCCAGATAGACACTAAAATTCATGTTCTTGGGGAGAAAAACTCCGGCTACTTGGAGAACCATTTATTTTCCCAGTTGCTCCTTCTTTTTTTCCCTTTTGTTTCCAACTAATTGTTGCTGTAGTCTCAATCACTCTTGTATCTTACTTTTGCTTTGAAAATTAGCTCTAGATACATTCCAAAGCAGCTCTACACTCAATAATCATTAACAAATGTTACCCTGGCCTGACCCTTCTGGTCAGACAGCCACCAAGAGATAAATGTTTTATGAGGCTTCACCTTTAAGAGATTACTTCCGCCCTCCAGGCTCTCTCTAACTCTGTAGTCCTTCTTTTCCTACAAACCTATGTCTTTCTTTGCATTCTCAAATCAAATGATTTATGTAGATTTGAAGGTTTTCCAAACTTCGGTATCACCACAGCCCTGATATGGTAATTCTCTATTGCTTATCACCGATCTCTTAAACTTAAAAATAGGGATTTGAAATGTTTCCCAGCACAGCAGCAAGCTGGAAGAGGACATGTACCAGGAATGAATTTTATTCACCCAAATTCCCCAGGCATGTTTTGTGAACCTCAATTATGTATGAACTTGTCTCTTCCACTAAATTGACCACAGGTCAGATGTTTTTAAAATTTTCTTCAGTACGTCCATTGCAGTGCTTTGCACAAATTAGATGCTCAACACAACTTGGTTCTCATTGTCGCTGCTGGTGATAGTTTTCCTCTTAACCTTAGCTATTTATCAGATGATTACATGGTTGTCTAACTGGTTTCCTGGCTTCTAGGTTTTTTCTCTTCCAATTCATCTCACAGAGCAATACCAATTGGAGAACTATACTAATTATACTGTTCTGTTGCTCAAAAGCCCCTCCATTCCTGGTAGGATTTCACCTGAATATTCACTTTCTTTCTTAGACTTTACTGGATTGCTTGAAATTTTTACTATGAGCACGTAGTTTTTCTTAGATATAATTAAGAATAAAAGCTATTTTTATTTTGAAAAGATAAAAATATTCAAAGGAATGAACATTTGCTCTAATGAAAGACTTCTGAATATAATAGCATTTTTGGTTCTGAAATGAATGCTGGTCCCTGCACTTGAATCTGTTGCTGCAAGTGACCAAACTTACATATCAGTCATTGTGGAGAGGGAGAGCTATATACATAAACACACATAAATATACATAGAGAAAATCTATATGCTTCCCATCTTTTTGTATTTTATTTTATATTTGCACATTTATTCTTTAATTTTCAATAAATGGTTTATACGCATATACCTATATATCTATGACTGGAGATGGAGGTCTAGAATGCTATGTACCAAAATGGTGAGTAGTTGTTTCTGTATGAGAGGGTAACAGTGTATTTGCATTTGTACATTTTTCTGAAGTGAGTATATAGCTTTCATCAGAGTCCCAAAGACATAGGTATCACCCAAATATTAAAATCTACTTTTCTAGGCAAACTTTAATTTCTAGACAATTAGTCCCCTGTCTTTATTTAGAAAAAATTACACTGCTTCCCAACCTCCTTGCTGTAACTGATGCCCATTTATCTTCTTTTCATTGTTTTCTTCTCTCAGGGAAATCTGATCCCTCTTTCAAGACCCAGACCACATAGCCACACCCTCCCTTTCACAAATCACTCCAAATCTCTTCCTCCTTTCAATTCTGACAGCACAAATGATTTGATTGGGTGTTGATCACTGAATGACATTTTGGTTTTATTTTTTATGAGAATATGTGGCATCTCCCCATCTGGTTGGTAAGCTAATCAAAGGCAGGAATTGTCTTAGTCAAATCTCTAGTTGTATTTTTTTTTCAGACTAATAAATATTTGAGATGTGAGTTGAGCACTCCTACCTGATAAAGGAAAGAAAGTAACATATGGAATACTCTAAATGAGATAAGAACATTTTATTCTCAAATTATCAAAAAGAGTAATAAACTCATATTTCATTTTTTATTTTATCCAGAACTCATAAAATTAAAGGTCTGGGGGCTTTTTACAAATATGCATATTTAAGTACACAATAAGGTTTTAAGATTAATCACTTTAAGACATTTAAAAAAACATATCTTTAAAATAAATGATTCAAGATAGCAGGAAAGTATAAAGTATAAAGGAATTTCAAATTCATCCTGTCTAAATCCAAAGGGAAAGTAAGTTCTCTTTCTTTCTCATTGCTGCTGTAATATTGTAAGAACAAACTTTTAGGTGAGAAAGTGCTTTTAATTATCACAGGACACATTACATGTACAAAACTATTTAATTAGCCATTGCGTCAATGAGTCCCTCTAATTTTAAAGTTTGCCCTAACCTCAAGATTAGCGCAAGATTACCTCAGGATTAGCACTGAGACCTTAATCGAGTTTAGTAGTTAAGAACATGGGCTTTGGTTCCAGGTAATTCTGGCTTTGAGTTTTGAACCAACCACTTAATAGCGCTCAACTTGGGCAAGTTAAATACACAATGTCTCAGAACCTTGTTTCCCTCATATATAAAATTGGCTTCAAAATATTGCCTCATAGGGTAATTATGAAAGTTAGAAAATATTAAGTATGTAAAGCACTTATCGCAGGGCCAGGAACATAGTAAATCTGCGATGAATGTTATCTATTCTTATTAATATTGCTAACCTTGTTCAAATCTAATCAACAAAGATACCTTACTGCCTCTGCACTGAGTATAATGTGGGTTTGGTGCACTCTGCCCTCTGAGTTTGACCACTGTGTGCCTCTCCAGCCTCTTTCTTCTCCCTTGGCTTGTCTTGTCTGAGTCTTCACTCAACTACTCATTGTTTCTCCCCTTTATACCATTATACCCTCTGTCTCCTCTGCTTGGAACACCCCTCCCCTTTGACAGTCTTACTCATCCTTTAAGTCCCAATCTAAGGGTTCCTTCTCTTGAGTCATCCTACCTTGATTGTGAACCTCTTAAGAAACTGCAGCTTATATTCATCTTCGGGTTCCTGGTGCCTTGCACAGTGGCTGGCACAAGTAAATTTTAAATAAATATTGACTAATTTCAACTAAAAACACTGTCATCCTACAAGGCAATATAGAAATCATAATCCTTCCTAAGTCCCATGATATCCTTTAGCACCTGAACCAGACTAAGACTTAAATTTCGTTAAAAGTAGGGACTTTTAACTCAAATAGATTTAGGTGTGTATCCTTTGCTACCTATATAATCTTACGTTATTTAAACCAGCTGAGTTCAAACGTCTGCCTCTACAAACGGGTTATTTAAAGCTATTTTATCAGGCTGACAGAAGGGAATAAAAGAGAGAATGTAAAGAATTTAACACCGAGCTTGGGACATTCTAAGTATTTAACAAAATGGTGGTTGTGCTATTGCTGTTATGGTTATTGTTAGAGTCTTTTTATCATTGTGATCACCAACATCTTCATCGCCAAACCTTTTCATCATCAGGAGTCAGGAAATCCATTGTGAAAGGACCAGAAGTGGAAAATGTTAGTGTAAGCCATGCACTATGCCATCCCCTCTGTATAGAGATTTAAGATCCACTGAGACACACTAAATGGAAACCACAAAGGAATTGAGAGAGGAGGTGTGCCTTTGTCCTCCAATGTGAGAGCAATTCCTAAGAGCAGGAGTTTGGAAAATTAAAGCCACAATGGAAGGTTAGTTGTCTCTCTCTTTTTTTTTTTTTTTTTTTATAGTTGTCTCTTTTGATGGGAGTGATTTCTTGTGAGCAACTAGTGAAAGTGAGATACAGTTGGAAAGATTAGATTAGTGTAACACTTTGGAAGGTCCTGTACAGCAGGCTAAAATAATTAGAATCCATTGAAATGATGAATCAGTCATCTAGAAAGATGATTCTATTAGTTTTCTATTGCTGCATAACAATTTGCCACTAACTTAGTAGCTTAAAACAATACCCACTTTTTATCTCACAGTTTTGCAAGACAGATGTTCAGTACAGAGTGACTGGATTCTCTGCTCAGGGTCACAGAAGGCTGATGTCAAGGTATTGGACGGGTTGGGTGCTTATCTAGAGGATCTGGGGAAGACTATGCCTCCAAGCTCATTTGAGATGTTGGCAGAATTCAGTTCCTTGCAGCTGTAGGACTGAAGTCCCATTTCCTTGCTGGCTATCTGGGGTTTATCCCTGCTCCTAGAAACTACCCATATTCTTCTCACATGGCTCCGTCCAACTTCAAGGGCAGCAACAGAGCATAGGGTCCTTCTCATGCTTCAAATCTCTCTGATTTCTTATTCTGCCACCAGTCTGAGAAATAGCTCTGCTTTAAAGGACTCATGTAATTAGATTAGGCCCACTAGGAAAATCTCCCTATGTTACAGTCAACTGATTATTTACCTTGATTACATCTGCAGAATCCCTTTCACCATGTTACAAGAGTAACACTAGAAGACTAAAGTCACAGGGGCCATCTGGAATTCTGTTTAGCACAAAGATCCCGGCGATGTTGTACAGGATAGTAAAGTTCCTAAATGTATAAAAATCACTCAGGAGCTCTTTTAGCCACTTGAACTAAGGGGTTAAAGGTCTAGTTAGTTAATAATAGCAGCTTGTTATGCACTAAGCCTTGTTATTGTTTCAACTCATATATTCACAAAATCCTTTTGATATAGGTGCTATTGTTATTCTTATTTGACAGTTGAAGATATTGAAGTTTAATAAGGTTAGGAAATGTGCTTAAATTCACGAAGCTAGTATTTTGTAATTCTGGGATTACATCTAGACAAACTGACTCCAGAGCCCAGGCTCTGAACTCTTATCCTATCCACTCTCCCTTAGTTGAAAGGCTAGGGACCTTATGGCCAGGGTGAAGACAATATAACAGTTGGCTCCTTGGTTCTTTCTGAATCATCTCCATGTTGCAAATTTCCATTTTCATTTACTTTATGTATTGAACCCAGGCTCTGTGTTAAAACTTCTGCTGGGTACTTTTGATGAAATGTGTCCTAACTTGTTCAATTCTCATAATACTAAAAATTTCCCAATATTAGAGGTAAGAACTGAGGCCTCAGTTACATATCTTGTTTCAGGTCTCAGAGCTATTGAGTAGCAGATGTAGACTTTGAACCCTAGTTCGCCAAACTCGGCAGGCTTTATATTACACCATGTGTTCAACCTCAGGGTCAGCATGTTCAAAGCACTGAGACGCAGAAACATGCAGTAGGTGCAAGTGTGGAACCTGACACCTTAACTGCCTATATGTGAAGCCAAGTTCTGCTCCTTACTTATCTCTCTGGCCTCAGTTTCCTAATTTGTAAAAGGAGGATAGTACCTGTTTTGTGGAGACTCCAGCAAAAATTAATGGATTGTTATAGGAAAACTCTTAGAACAGGGTCTGGTATATAGTAAATACCCCAAAACAGTGAGCTATAAGAAAGATCTGGGAGAAATGCATGGTATAGACAACTATGAATTAGGTTTACCTGCTCTTTGTGTTATTTGCGTCATTAAAAGTTGATGATACCAGGGAATAGGGATTGGTTAAATGATATGGAATAACAATATTCCTCAATGGGGCTCACTAATTAGGCTATTGGTGAGGAGAAATGAAATTTTGAGTTGAGTTTTGAAAACCTGGAGGGCATGCAGGAGTAGCAGAAAGCAAGGGGAAATCTCTGTATGTAGGTCATGTGTGAAAAGGATGATAGAAGGTGGCTTATGCTTGGGACAAATTAGGTAGACTTTTCTGCTTGGAATGGAGAAGATAGAATATCATATAGTCAGATTGCAAGGTTGAAGCAATAAATGTAGTAAAAGCAATTTATATCATTGTATTTGTTTATTCATCCGTTTGATAAACATTCATAAAAGACCTGCAAAATGCAAGGTGTTATCAAAAACACCAAGATGAATCATGAATATCACTCTCAAAGAACTGATAAACTAATAGAGGAAATAAGATGTGCAAACACTTATAATTGAAAGTAAAAAGTTGTTGCATGAGCCAAAAGTGAGGCATGGATGAAGCTGTAATGACATTCAGAAGAGAGATTGCTTCAAACTGGGAGGAACTGGGAAAGGTTTGTGGGGTGATGGCAAATTGCAACGAATGGAATCAATGAGATGATTGAAATAGAAATTGAAAGGTGGAGAGGGGTTATGCCTTGTCACTCAAGATACGAGAGCAAACATAGGCCTTCATTAGAGAAATAATAGTGACAATGGAAGTAAAAAGCACATAGGAGAGAGATATTTGGGAATAGAATTGATAGAAATTGACAACGAAATAGTTTTTGGCACAAGGAGGAAAGAGAAGTAAAAATTAACTAGGGTTTTGGTTTTAATGACTAGAGAGTAGAATTAGCAGAAACAGAATACAGACTGAGTACATTAGTAGGAAAAGTGATGGATTTTTATTTTGGACAAATTCTGTTTTACTATTAGATAGCCAAAATCATCTAGAATGTGATATGGCCTGGCTGAATTGATGCTGTAGGTGCCACGAGGCATGAGGAGAAGAGATGCCTCAAGAAAATAGATGTCCCCATAGAATGTACAACACCAAGAGAGAACACTATTGTGTGGGCCGGGGGTGGTAATGTGCCAGTGTAGAGTCATCTGTTGTAACAAATGGACCACTCTGGTGGGGGATGTTGATAATGGGGGAGGCTGTGCATGGGGGGGTGGCAGGGGGTACATGGGGTATCTCTATATCATCCTCTCAATATTACTGTGACCTAAAACTACTTAAAAACAATAAAGTCTTTAAAAGAGAAGAGAGAAAAAATATTTTTTTTCTAAGCAATGCATATATTTAATTATTTTAGTTTATGACTATCAGTGACATAATTAATTATTTTTAGATCCTGCTAAGCGTTTCTTTTTTTTTTTTACATCTTTATTGGAGTATAATTGCTTTACAATGGTGTGTTAGTTTCTGCTTTATAACAAAGTGAATCAGTTATACATATACATATGTTCCCATATCTCTTCCCTCTTGCGTCTCCCTCCCTCCCACCCTCCCTATCCCACCCCTCCAGGCGGTCACAAAGTACCGAGCTGATCTCCCTGTGCTATGAGGCTTCTTCCCACTAGCTATCTACCTTGCGTTTGGTAGTGTATACATGTCCATGCCTCTCTCTCGCTTTGTCACAGCTTACCCTTCCCCCTCCCCATTTCCTCAAGTCCGTTCTCTAGTAGGTCTGTGTCTTTATTCCTGTCTTACCCCTAGGTTCTTCATGACATTTTTTTCCCTTAAATTCCATATATATGTGTTAGCATATGGTATTTGTCTCTCTTTCTCACTTACTTCACTCTGTATGACAGACTCTAGGTCCATCCACCTCATTACAAATAGCTCAACTTCGTTTCTTTTTATGGCTGAGTAATATTCCATTGTATATATGTGCCACATCTTTATCCATTCATGCGATGATGGACACTTAGGTTGTTTCCGTCTCTGGGCTATTGTAAATAGAGCTGCAATGAACATTTTGGTACATGACTCTTTTTGAATTATGGTTTTCTCAGGGTATATGCCCAGTAGTGGGATTGCTGGGTCATATGGTAGTTCTATTTGTAGTTTTTTAAGGAACCTCCATACTGTTCTCCACAATGGCTGTATCAATTTACATTCCCACGAACAGTGCAAGAGGGTTCCCTTTTCTCCACACCCTCTCCAGCATTTATTGTTTCTAGATTTTTTGACGATGGCCATTCTGACTGGTGTGAGATGATATCTCATTGTAGTTTTGATTTGCATTTCTGTAATGATTAGTGATGTTGAGCATTCTTTCATGTGTTTGTTGGCAGTCTGTATATCTTCTTTGGAGAAATGTCTATTTAGGTCTTCTGCCCATTTTTGGATTGGGTTGTTTGTTTTTTTCTTATTGAGCTGCATGAGCTACTTATAAATTTTGGAGATTAATCCTTTGTCAGTTGCTTCATTTGCAAGTATTTTCTCCCATTCTGAGGGCTGTCTTTTGGTCTTGTTTATGGTTTCCTTTGCTGTGCAAAAGCTTTGAAGTTTCATTAGGTCCCATTTGTTTATTTTTGTTTTTATTTCCATTTCTCTAGGAGGTGGGTCAAAAAGGATCTTGCTGTGATTTATGTCATAGAGTGTTCTGCCTATGTTTTCCTCTAAGAGTTTGATAGTTTCTGGCCTTACATTTAGGTCTTTAATCCATTGTGAGCTTATTTTTGTGTATGGTGTTAGAGAGTGATCTAATCTCATACTTTTACATGTACCTGTCCAGTTTTCCCAGCACCACTTATTGAAGAGGCTGTCCTTTCTCCACTGTACGTTCCTGCCTCCTTTATGAAAGATAAGGTGACCATATGTGCGTGGGTTTATCTCTGGGCTTTCTATCCTGTTCCATTGATCTATCTTTCTGTTTTTGTGCCAGTACCATACTGTCTTGATTACTGTAGCTTTGTAGTATAGTCTGAAGTCAGGGAGCCTGATTCCTCCAGCTCCATTTTTTCCCCTCAAGATTGCTTTGGGTATTCGGGGTCTTTTGTATTACCATACAAATTGTGAAATTTTTTGTTCTAGTTCTGAGAAAAATGCCAGTGGTAGTTTGATAGGGATTGCATTGAATCTGTAGATTGCTTTGGGTAGTAGAGTCATTTTCACAATGTTGATTCTTCCAATCCAAGAACATGGTATATCTCTCCATCTATTTGTATCATCTTTAATTTCTTTCATCAGTGTCTTATAATTTTCTGCATACAGGTCTTTTGTCTCCTTAGGTAGGTTTATTCCTAGATATTTTATTCTTTTTGTTGCAATGGTAAATGGGAGTGTTTTCTTGATTTCACTTTCAGATTTTTCATCATTAGTGTATAGGAATGCCAGAGATTTCTGTGCATCAATTTTGTATCCTGCTACTTTACCAGATTTATTGATTAGCTCTAGCAGTTTTCTGGTAGCATCTTTAGGATTCTCTACGTATAGTATCATGTCATCTGCAAACAGTGACAGCTTTACTTCTTCTTTTCTGATTTGGATTCCTTTTATTTCCTTTTCTTCTCTCATTGCTGTGGCTAAAACTTCCAAAACTATGTTGAATAAGAGTGGTGAGAGTGGGTAACCTTGTCTTGCTCCTGATCTTAGTGGAAATGCTTTCAGTTTTTCACCATTGGGGACGATGTTGCCTGTGGCTTTGTCATATATGGCCTTTATTATGTTGAGGAAAGTGCCCTCTATGCCTACGTTCTGCAGGGCTTTTATCATAAATGGGTGTAGAATTTTGTCAAAAGCTTTCTCTGCATCCATTGAGATGGTCTTATGGTTTTTCTCCTTCAATTTGTTAATATGGTGTATCACAGTGATTGATTTGCCTATTTTGAAGCATCCTTGCATTCCTGGAATAAACCCCACTTGATCATGGTGTATGATCCGTTTAATGTGCTGTTGGATTCTGTTTGCTAGTATTTTGTTGAGGATTTTTGCATCTATGTTCATCAGTGATATTGGCCTGTAGTTTTCTTTCTTTGTGACATCCTTGTCTGGTTTTGGTATCAGGGTGATGGTGGCCTCGTAGAATGAGTTTGGGAGTGTTCCTCCCTCTGCTATATTTTGGAAGAGTTTCAGAAGGATAGGTGTTAGCTCTGTTCTAAATGTTTGATAGAATTTGCCTGTGAAGCCATCTGGTCCTGGGCTTTTGTTTGTTGGAAGATTTTTAATCACAGTTTCAATTTAGTGCTTGTGATTGGTCTGTTTATATTTTCTAGTTCTTCCTGATTCAGTCTTGGGAGGTTGTGCATTTCTAAGAATTTGTCCATTTCTTCCAGATTGTCCATTTTATTGGCATAGAGTTGCTTGTAGTAATCTCTCATGATCTTTCGTAGTTCTGCAGTGTCAGTTGTTACTTCTCCTTTTTCATTTCTAATTCTATTGATTTGAGTCTTCTCCCTTTTTTTCTTGATGAGTCTGGCTAATGGTTTATCAATTTTGTTTATCTTCTCAGAGAACCAGCTTTTAGTTTTATTGATCTTTGCTATCGTTTCTTTCATTTCTTTTTCATTTATTTCTGATCTGATTTTTATGATTTCTTTCCTTCTGCTAACTTTGGGGTTTTTTTGTTCTTCTTTTTCTAATTGCTTTAGGTGCAAGGTTAGGTTGTTTATTTGAGATGTTTCCTGTTTCTTAAGGTAGGACTGTATTGCTATAAGCTTCCCTCTTAGAACTGCTTTTGCTGCATCCCATAGGTTTTGGGTCATCGTGTCTCCATTGTCATTTGTTTCTAGGTATTTTTTTATTTCCTCTTTGATTTCTTCAGTGATCACTTCGTTATTAAGTAGTGTATTGTTTAGCCTCCATGTGTTTGTATTTTTTACAGATCTTTTCCTGTAATTGATACCCAGTGTCATAGCGTTGTGGTCGGAAAAGATACTTGATACAATTTCAATTTTCTTAAATTTACCAAGGCTTGATTTGTGACCCGAGATATGATCTATCCTGGAGAATGTTCCATGAGCACTTGAGAAAAATGTGTATTCTGTTGTTTTTGGATGGAATGTCCTATAAATATCAATTAAGTCCATCTTGTTTAATGTATCATTTAAAGCTTGTGTTTCCTTATTTATTTTCATTTTGGATGATCTGTCCATTGGTGAAAGTGGGGTGTTAAGTCCCCTATGAATGTGTTACTGTCGATTTCCCCTTTTATGGCTGTTAGTATTTGCCTTATGTATTGAGGTGCTCCTATGTTGGTTGCATAAATATTTACAATTTTTATATCTTCTTCTTGGATCAATCCCTTGATCATTATGTAGTGTCCTTCTTTGTCTGTTGTAATAGTCTTTATTTTAAAGTCTACTTTGTCTGATATGAGAATTGCTACTCCAGCTTTCTTTTGGTTTCCATTTGCATGAAATATCTTTTTCCATCCCCTTACTTTCAGTCTGTATGTGTCTCTAGGTCTGAAGCAGGTCTCCTGTAGAGAGCAAATATATGGGTCTTGTTTTTGTATCCATTCAGCCAATCTGCGTCTTTTGGTGGGAGGATTTAGTTCATTTACATTTAAGGTAGTTATCGATATGTATGTTCCTATTCCCATTTTCTTAATTGTTTTGGGTTCGTTATTGTAGGTCTTTTCCTTCTCTTGTGTTTCTTGACTAGAGAAGCTCCCTAGCAGTCATTGTAAAGCTGGTTTGGTGGTGCTGAACTCTCTCAGATTTTGCTTGTCTGTAAAGGTTTTGATTTCTCCATCAAATCTGAATGAGATCCTTGCTGGGTAGAGTAATCTTAGTTGCAGGTTTTTCTCCTTCATCACTTTAAATATGTCCTGCCAGTCCCTTCTGGCTTGCAGAGTTTCTGCTGAAAGATGAGCTGTTAACCTTATGGGGTTCCCTTGTGTGTTATTTGTTGTTTTTCCCTTGCTGCTTTTAATATGTTTTCTTTGTATTTAATTTTTGACCGTTTGATTAATATGTGTCTTGGCATGTTTCTCCTTGGATTCATCCTGTATGGGACTCTCTGTGCTTCCTGTACTTGATTAAGTATTTCCTTTCCCATATTAGGGAAGTTTTCAACTATAATCTCTTCAAATATTTTCTCAGTCCCTTTCTTTTTCTCTTCTTCTTCTGGAACCCCTATAATTCGAATGTTGGTGCGTTTAATGTTGTCCCAGAGGTCTCTGAGACTGTCCTCAATTCTTTTCATTCTTTTTTCTTTATTCTGCTCTGCAGTAGTTATTTCCACTATTTTATCTTCCAGGTCACTTATCCGTTCTTCTGCCTCAGTTATTCTGCTATTGATCCCATCTAGAGTATTTTTAATTTCATTTATTGTGTTGTTCATCGTTGTTTGTTTCATCTTTAGTTCTTCTAGGTCCTTGTTAAATGTTTCTTGCATTTTGTCTATTCTATTTCCAAGATTTTGGATCATCTTTACTATCATTATTCAGAATTCTTTTTCAGGTAGACTGCCTATTTCCTCTTCATTTGTTGGTCTGGTGGGTTTTTATCTTGCTCCTTCATCTGCTGTGTGTTTTTCTGTCTTCTCATTTTGCTTATCTTACTGTGTTTGGGGTCTCCTTTTTGCAGGCTGCAGATTCGTAGTTCCCGTTGTTTTTGGTGTCTGTCCCCAATGGCTAAGGTTGGTTCAGTGGGTTGTGTAGGCTTCCTGGTGGAGGGGACTAGTGCCCATGTTCTGGTGGATGAGGCTGGATCTTGTCTTTCTGGTGGGCAGGGCCACGTCTGTTGGTGTGTTTTGGGGTGTCTGTGGACTTGTTATGATTTTAGGCAGCCTCTCTGCTAATGGGTGGGGTTGTGTTCCTGTCTTGCTAGTTGTTTGGCATAGGGTGTCCAGCACTGTAGCTTGCTGGTCGTTGAGTGAAGCTGGGTGCTGGTGTTGAGATGGAGATCTCTGGGAGATTTTCGCCATTTGATATTATGTGGAGCTGGGAGGTCTCTTGTGGACCAGTGTCCTGAAGTTGGCTCTCCCACCTCAGCGGCACAGCACTGACTCCTGGCTGCAGCACCAAGAGCCTTTCATCCACATGGCTCAGAATAAAAGGGAGAAAAAGTAGAAATAAAGAATTAGTAGAAGTAGAAAGAAAGAAAGGAGGGAGGGAGGGAGGAAGGAAGGAAGGAGGGAAGGAAGGAAAAAAAGAAAGAAAGAAGATAAAGTAAAATAAAATTATTAAAATATAAAATAATTATTAAGAAAAAAATTCAACAAAAAACAAAACAGACGGATAGAACCCTAGGACAAATGGTGGAAGCAAAGCTATACAGACAAAATCTCACACAGAAGCATACACATACACACTCACAAAAAGAGGAAAAGGGGAAAAAACCATAAATCTTGCTTTCCAAGTCCACCTCCTCAGTTTGGGATGATTCGTTGTCTGTTCATGTATTCCACAGATGCAGGGTACATCAAGTTGATTGTGGAGCTTTTATCCGCTGCTTCCGAGGCTGCTGGGAGGGATTTCCCTTTCTCTTCTTTGTTCTCACAGCTCCCAGGGGCTCACCTTTGGATTTGGCCCGCCTCTGCATGTAGGTCGCCTGAGGGCGTCTGTTCTTCGCTCAGACAGGACGGGGTTAAAGGAGCCGCAGATTTGCGAGCTCTGGCGCACTCAGGCCGGGGGGGAGGGAGGGGCGTGGAGTACGGGACGAGCCTGCGGCGTCAGACGCCGGCGTGACGTAGAACCAGCCTGAGGCGCGCCGTGCGTCCGGGGAAGTTGTCCCTGGATCATGGGACCCTGGCAGTGGCGGGCTACACGGGCTCCCCGGAAGCGGGGTGTGGATAGTGACCTGTGCTCACACACAGGCTTCTTGGTGGCGGCAGCAGCAGCCTTAGCGTCTCATGCCCGTCTCTGGAGCTCCTTTAAGCAGCGCTCTTAATCCCCTCTCCTCGCGCACCAGGAAACAAAGAGGGAAGAAAAAGTCTCTTGCCTCTTCGGCAGCTCCAGACTTTTCCCCGGACTCCCTCCCGGCTAGCCGTGGTGCACTAACCCCCTGCAGTCTGTTTTCACGCCGCCAACCCTAGTCCTTTCCCTGCGCTGCGACCGAAGCCCGAGCCTCAACTCCAGGCCCCGCCAGCCCCAGCGGGTGAGCAGACAAGCCTCTCGGACTGGTGAGTACCGGTTGGCCCTGATCCTCTGTGCGGGAATCTCTCCGCTTTGCTCTCCGCACCCGTTGCTGTGCTCTCCTCCGCGGCTCCGAAGCTTCCCCCTCCGCCACCCGCAGTCCCCGCCCGCGAAGGGGCTTCCTAGTGTGTGGAAAACTTTCCTCCTTCACAGCTCCCTCCCACTGGTGCGGGTCCCGTCCCTATTCTTTTGTCTCTGTTGTTTCTTTTTTCTTTTGCCCTACCCAGGTACGTGGGGGGTTTCTTGCCTTTTGGGAGGTCTGAGGTCTTCTGCCAGCGTTCAGTAGGTGTTCTGTAGGAGTTGTTCCACGTGTAGATGTATTTCTGATGTATCTGTGGGGAGGAAGGTGATCTCCGTGTCTTACTCTTCCGCCATCTTCCCGAAAGCCTCGAGAGAAAAAATATTAATTAAAAAAAAAGAATAGGAGAGTTCTGTCATCTGACTTCTAGATCAGTCGTAGACCAGTAGTTTTCATCAGTTTTCTATGGAGCTCTTCTGTTCCGTGGCAGTGCTTCAGAAGCCTGGTGACCATACAGTTTATGAGTGTGGAAGGGGGGACTATTAATTATTATGCTGGAACACCTGGTGCAAACCAGGAGTGTCCTGAAGCAACTGGCACCATTTTCACTCCCTTCAGAGGCCATGGGATGAGGCTGGAGGTAGCCCTACCTGCAGGGCTTCAAATCCTCTGTCTCAATCAGAGCAGCTCTGCTTTCACCTGTTCGGTGTAGGTTATTCTGCAGAAAACATAATTCTAAAGGGAGTTTCAATTGCCATAAAAGAGACTGAAAACTATTGGCTTAGGAAAAAGTTTGAGGTTCAAGAACAAAAAGGTTTTAATGGAGGAGGTATTTTTCAGAAGTTAAAAAAAAAAAAGAACTGCTTTTTTTGTTCCCTCTACCTCACAAGTCAAGGGGTGTTAAAATATTATGAAGCATGTGTACTTTTAAAATTACAACTGTATTTTTAAACAAACCATTTGTTGGTGATGCAATTGCAAAAGGCATCTAAAATTCTCACATCTATACTTGATTCATAGAATGGCATGTTACAAAGGGATGAATAGATGATAAGACTATGTTTAAAATTGACTTGTAAGTTGTGACTTTACAAGCCAGGTTTCATCCTGGATCACATTTTTCTTATAATGCTGTGAAAATGAACAGCTTTAACAATAACAACAAATGTGGTGTGAGAATCAGTTGCTAAAGAGCCCGAGATTTCCTTTTACAGTTCACTAGTGTTGAAAGGTAGAAAAATTATCCATATAACATGTGAATGCCAATAAAAATGCTTAAAAATATCCATAATATTGAATAAGAACTAAGAGTTCAATAAAAATAAGCGTTGGAGGGATATGTTATTATCTAGAAAATCATTGAATTCTGATTGATTTCATTCCCAGACTTCAAGTGTTTTCCTTGTATTTAATTTCACTGAAAATTTGACATTCACACCCAAAATTTTCAATTTCAGTAGAAACTTGACACTCAAAATTTGGGAATAATATTGTGTGTATTTTTCCTCCCCTTCCTCCTCCTCCTATTTCATCTTCCTCTCCTTCTTTAAACATTTACTGAGGTTAGTATGTGTTTAAGAACTGAACTTGATGAATTTTTGTTTCTCAAGTCTAACTTTGGTTTTCAAGTTAGGCAAAAAGATCAGTACCATCCCCCCCAAATTGAGATGCTATTAATAACAGGATTTCCTGTCTAGATCCATTTGGTGAAGTGTCATTTTTTCCTCATAACTCTAATCTATTTGTCAGTATCCTCTCAGAAGTGTCCAATAGAGTCTTTAGGCAAGGGGTACCCTTCACAATGTTATATTCATTCACAATATAGAACTTTATTATGCTGAAGTACTATTTGGAGATTTTAGCGTTTAGACACCCAGTCCCTGCCCTTAGGATACACACAATCCTGTGGAGAAACAGAGAAGCAGAGAGGCAAATAGGCAGTTGCATGTAATGGTAAGTGTCATGATAGGAATAGGCACAAGTTCCCAGGGAACAAGAAACAGGGGACACCTAACTAGGTATTAGGAAATTGAGGAAGATTGGGATAGGATGTCTGAGATGCATCCTGAACACTAGTAAATGTTCTTCATAAAAACTATGTAAGTAGAGATTCAGTTATTCTAGAGAGTTCAACCTCATGTTCATTCATTCCCACCTCATTGTAAAGTCCCTTGGACAGCTATCTCCATGCTGGAACCTGCCACACTGAGACACCTGTGTTCTGATTCGGAGTAAAGGGAAAGGTGAATGTATCAAATATCAGGGAAGTCTAAGATTGAGTGAAATACTGCAGCAGGGCCATGACTTCAGAAGTCAGAGGTCAGTATAACGAGATATAGCTCTCAGTCTACACACTTACATGGGCAAAGATGATCACATGCAAAATTGTTCATTTAAACCAACTGAATTCAAACACCAAACCTCAGCCCATCAGATCTCAGTCATTTTTGAGGCTCTTCATTCTTTGCTGGGCAAAGTCCTTGGATCTTACCTAGCTCAAGGCTGTGGGGAATCCTCTGGTTATTGGATATTTAGTCCATGCCACTTATCATGAGGATATTCCTTTTCTAAGTTCATGGTTCCCTAAGCTTGGGCATCTCTGCTGCTTGGACACATGCATCTTTGTCTTTGGAGAGACTAAGAACCCTGGTGCCTGGGCTCATGGCTCTCTAAATGCTCAAAAGGCAGCACACTCCCTTGGAAATCTTTCCCCTGTATGAGCTGCTACAAGTTTGCACCACAAGGCCTCTCAGACCTCTCTCCCCCTCCTCAGTCAATCCTAGAGTGCTCATAGTTTTTCCAGTGCCCTCTCCACTTTCTTATACTTCCCTGGCATAATCGTTCTAGAGATTTTGTTTTAAATAAAAGCAGAAAAAGCTCTCAACATTTGGCTGCTTCTGCTTTGGCTCTGCCCAAATCTTTGAGGCCATAATTACAAAGCTGGCTGCCGTTAGAAATGAGGGGGAGGGAATATGTAGGCAGAACATGCACACTTTAATCTTTCAATACGTTATCCTGCCATTTAGTGCATGGTCCATGGGAAGGAGTAGGGGGAGGAGGTCGGTGCCATTGAGCTAAGCTAGAAAAGTGCCGGGGACCCTGGCCACTCACGGTCACCTGCATGATGCTTGATATCTTGCCTGCAGCCTGTAGCAGGCCTGGTGCAGGTTATCAATGCTTGGCCTCCTGTGTCTTGAAGCCAGTGGTTTTATATCTGATGTACTTCAAATCCCCAACAACTTTGTCTCTTTCAAATTGTCAGTGACAGAGCTTTTGGTCTTCTGCTTTGGAGTCATCTTCAAAGTTATCCCATGTGTTCTTCAGCTGCCCTACATTTTCAGGGCAGAGCTGGATTCTCCTTATGCCCCTGGGTCAGAAGTATACACCTTGTGTTCCTGCTGCCAAGGAGACCTGAGTTTTTCCAGCAGAATTGTTGTCATTATTGACTCTCATTATTATTAATAGAATATTCCACTCTATGGCAATTAAGATTTTAAAGCTTTTTCACTCATTATCCCATTTGATCCTCGTGAGGATCCTGAAAACTAGGACAAATGTATCATCTATGCCTCCTAACTATTGTCTTGATTAGAGCCCTTAAAAGCAGTAGACTGACTGAAGGCTGGCTGATAGAAATTTAAGTTGCTAAAAACATATTCCAGATAACCAGAATGAACTGTTCCCAAGGCATTTATGTCTTATTTCAGCTGAGGACAAATCACTGCACGGTAGCCGAGGTATTCACATACAAATCTATTCAGAACATTATAGGAATTTTCATGGGGGGGTTGAAGGACATTAGTTATACACTTCACTCTGAATCAGATTATATCTCTTTGATGCCAGTTAAAATCTTCATGGGGAAGTTGTTCTCAGTGTAACAAAAGGATCACTATGAACTTTTTTCTTCGTTTCTTTTCTTTCTTTTTCTCACTTCCTCCCACCTTCCCACCTTCCCTCTCTTCTTTCTTCCTTTTTTCTCCCATTCATTCATTTGTTCATGCATTTGTACATTGGTTCCTGCATTCCTTCCCTCCCTTCCTCCCTCCCTCCCTCCCCTCGAGCACATGTGAAAAACATCATTTTCTACTTCCAAAGCTCTAAAAGAAAAACTAAGCAATAACGATTTCTCCAGAACTCAAGGGTTATCATTAACTCAATTAACTAAATAGCAAATATGTTTGTTATACATACATAGTTAAAATATATATGTAGTTTTATATTTACAATTTACTAAGGTGAAAGGAACGTTTATTTATTGATCACCTATAATATGTCAGACACTGTGCTGAATTTTACATGTGTTTTGTCATTTAAACCTCATAACCATCCTTTGAAATAGATATTACTGGGGCTCAAAGTAGTTGAATGTATTTGCTAAGACCTTATAATTGAAAAATGACAGAAGCAGAATTCAAAATCAGTTCTTGATACATTGTCATTCCAGGAGTATGTATTGAAAATGGTATAATTCAAATCTGGACTAGAATCACAGAACATTTAACCTCAAACTAGGAAGTAACTTCAGAGGTCTCCTTGAAACAAAATGCTGCTCCTTTAAACTTCTTTGCCAAGTGATTGCCTAGTCTCTACTAGGACAAACCTAGTAAGAGGTTGGATTATTTTCTTGAGAAATTCATCCTTGTTTTGAGCCAAATTGTGTTTCTCTTTCTTTCTCTATCGCATCCTTTGATCCTGTCTATATCCTGTGTGCAGGGGGACCATACGTCCTACTTGATTCAGGACAGTCTTGGTTTATATGAATCTGTTGGCCCAGCATAATTAGTAATAATCTCTCCTTTTAACTGTCAGAAATGCCTCATTTTGGATGATAAATTATATGCCCACCCATCTATGAGGTCACATAGATTCGACAGTTTTCCAAATATTTGAGGAGAGTCATCAAGCCTCTCATCTCCTCTGCTGGCTAAATGTTCCTGGTTGATCTTTACCACAAATGATACAGTTGCAGGTTTCCCTCAAACCCCTCATAGTCACAGTCCTCTGGACATTTTCTAATTTATATGTTCTTCACTGAGTCTTCTTGGACCCTTGGGGAGTCCAAGCATAGGGTTTGATACTCTATGTGAAATATTGCATGTAAGGGGATCATATTAGTTTTTGTGTGATGCTATAACAAATTAACACAAATTAGTTAGGTAAAACCAACAGAAATTTTTTCTCTTACAGTGTGGGGGGCCAGAAGTCTAAAACCGAAGTGTCAGAAAGGTTGGTTCCTTCTGGGGGCTCTGAGGGAGAATCCATCCCACACCTCTCTCCTAGCTGGTGGTGGCTTCCAGTAATCTCTGGCATTTCTTAGCTTGTGGCAGCATACTTCCAATCTCCACCTCTGTCTTCATATGATATTCTTCTCAGTGTTTCTGGGTCTTCTCCTTTTCTGTTCTCTAATTCCAGGATGACCCTATCTTGATATTCTTTACTTAATTACATCTGCAAGGACTCTATTTCCAAAATTCCCAGGTACTAGAGGTTAGGACCTGGGTATCTTCTGGAGGAACACAGTTCAATTCACTAAAAGCATATATGCATTGTTCTGAAAAGTGGCCTAATAGATTTTCTCATACCACAGAGGAATCTGTAATTTCCCCAAAAGATGAAAACTGTTGCAGCTTTTCATCTATCCTGCATACAATATTCCCAGCATCCTTAAGGACAATTTTTAACTGAAGTCATAATGCCTGGCACATGGTAGGCATTTAATAAATATTTGTTTAACAAATGATTGAATGGTTTGATCATTTTAGAGAAAAGTTCCGTCTGAAAATTTGCTTTGCTTACGGCAGCCAATGGATATATTTGTTTTTGAAGGGAAAATGCTAATGCTAATTAAAACTGAGTTGGTTTATGATTATAGCTAATTGGAGTCGCCTACATTTCAGACAAAATAATAGGAGCATCTTCTTGTAAAAAGGATTCCTTACTTTCCTTATCTTACGTGGTTCAGGCGGAAATTGATCAAAACAGATCAGGTCTCCAGAAAATGTCAGGGTTCCATTAGAAACAGACATCTGTCTCATTTTTTCCCATCAGTCCCTTGCTCCTCTGACTCTAGGCCAGGGATGCTCTGGCTTCCTGGATTACTCTGTTTTTCTCCCTGTGAGAAAAAGAACTTAACGTTGCTTTCTCCACTCCCTGGCAAAAACCTTATTAAGACACCACTCCATTTGATGGGACCTATAAAATTAACCTCTATATTCCCCCACGTTTTCCCTTGGGGAAGAATTATTTCTTCAAAACCTCATCCTACAGTCAAGTTAGATCCCTAATTGTCCCTTTCCAAAATCTAGCACCAGTCTTTTCTGGTATTTTTTATGATGTATTTCACAGCTGGAACATTGCCCTTCAGAATGAAGTCCAGCAATCTGCAGACTTTTCCCAATGATTAATTATACTACAGTCTCAGCAACCTAGGATAAAACCAGTTTTGAAACCAGTCAATCAACTGACAGTTATGCCCCAATTAATTCTGTGCTGCATGAGACATCTTTCCTCACATTAGATTTCCAATGGTGTGCTTCCAATGTCCAAGATTCTTTTTTTTGCAATGTGACTGAATAGAGACCTGATTTTAGTAATTTAATTTTACTGGGTCTTTTTCTTCTGAGTTTTAACAGTTTATGCCATGAGGAAAAATGGATTCTAGAAAAATAATTTCAGATTTTTCCCTCACAGCTGAAAATCAAGAAAGGTAGATAAAATGGTGTATCAGCTATTATAATCTTGGTTACTATCAAGGGATTCTTATTGAGCTTTTGGTATTATGTAAATGGAACTTCTTTTGCCTTGATGGAACTCCCAAATAAGATGGATGTAAAATTTTTTAATGTTTATATCCTCCTGCCAAGGTACCAGTTATTTGTTTAGATATATGGCTACAATTCAACCATCTTGTGAATTCCATTTAGTCCACGTATCCGACAGATGAAATAAATATTGCCATGGACTTGAATGCCAGGGTAGAGAGTAGGGTTTCCATAGCCTTATGTCAACTTATTTTCAAGTAGGAGGATTGTTTCCCCATGGGTCATTCTTTTAAGTGGAATGTTTCTGTTCAAATTAATTTTTGGACTTTTAACTTTACTAACACTGCCATTTTAAGACCCCCTCCCTCCTGCAAATACTTAGTGTCCCAGCTATGTTTGTACAGTCCTGGGCTTGATTATTTTTCCTTGTCCTACTTTCTGAAATTAGAATGTTAACTATGTCTGAGTTGTTAAAAAAAGTTCTACAAACTTAAAAATATTCTTTTATGGTTTGAAGAGTTCCTGAAACTCCATTCTTATGCCTTTTAAAAGAAACTCCTAACAACAAATTGGCATTCTGAGGTTGTCTTATTTGTCCTTTGTTAGACTCATTTTAAGCCCTAATTTGAAGGATTACCAGGATGTTAAAAAATAATAATCCCATTTTAGCAAGTTGTCATAGAAAATGGCACTGAAAAGAAGCTACTTGGGAATGTAATTAAATTTAAATATTATTTTAAACTTATCACTTCTCAAAAACCTAAATATTACAGTTTTTGCACTTATTCCTGGACTTGGCTGTTAGAAAAATAGGGGTAGCTAGTTTAGGGAAATTACTACTACTGAATAGGTTTGTTGAGGGAGATTATAGAAATAGGATTGCTAATAAATATCTAAGAGGGGTTTATTTTTCCCAGCTGTGTAGTTCTATGAAAACAGCCTGAAAGTTTACAAATGCTAAGCCCCTCCAAGATACAAGAGCATCAGATATTCAAAGCCTGATATGACTTGTGAGTTAATCTTTCATTTCCACATGCTTCCTTTTGTCTTGCCTTCCTTCTTTCCATTTTTTTAATGTTTTCCCTTAAATACAATTAAAAGTAATAACATTACCACTGAATACACTAACAGGTATTAAAGAAAAAATATTTTAGTTAATATTTAAATCTAATTCATTTTATAAATAGCTGCATACTATTCTATAGAATATATATGCCACAATATTTTTCAACCATTTTGTATTGGCAAACATAAGTTTTGCTATTACAAAAAAATCTTCAATATTTGTACATATATTCTTCTTTTTTTTTTTTTTTTTGCGGTACATGGGCCTCTCACTGGTGTGGCCTCTCCCGTTGCGGAGCACAGGCTCCGGACGCGCAGGCTCAGCAGCCATGGCTCACGGGCCTAGCCGCTCTGCGGCATGTGGGATCTTCCCGGACCGGGGCACGAACCCGTGTCCCCTGCATCGGCAGGCGGACTCTCAACCACTGCGCCACCAGGGAAGCCCTATACATATATTCTTATATACTAATTCTTTTGGGTAAAATTCTTTTAAGTGATTTCTTGATCTAATTGTAAACTTATTTTAAATTTTATTAGTTACTGCCTAAGTATTTCTTTACAGATTATAGCAATTTCTTATGACCTTTTCACATAAGTAACAATTCTGACATAATACCATCTATATGGTTTAAGAGGCATGAAGAATAGATCTAGAAAAGCCAGTTTCTCTCCTGTTAGAATTTCTAAAGGAGAGATTAGAGAAGATACAAGAAAACAAACAATAAAAAATATAACAAACATATCCCCATAATTCTGAAGGAAGAACTAAAACGATATCTGACTTCTTGGCTGTGAGGTAGGTTGCTAGCAAACAATGTCTCTGAGGTACTAAAGAAAAATTACTTAGGTGCTATACACAGGCCAAATTCATTCCAATGTAAGAACAAAATTAAATGTCTCTGCCCACATTTCCTTGGGTGGGTCAGTGCCTGCCCTACTGCCATGTGAGTAGGGAAAGCACAAGAGGCAGAGGTAGAGATGAATAACAAGTGCTTGAGTGTTTCCTGCTCCCCCCTTTTCCTCCCATACTCCAAGGGCTAGATGACTGCATCTAAAGAAGAGGGGTGGGGAAAAAAAGCATTCTGGCAGAAATGCTGACTGGCTCCCTAAAGAGAAAGGCAATTTGGTAGAAGGATGGCAAGGTGGAAAGTTGAGGCCACATTTTAACGCCAGAGGCTGTCTCTCCTGAGGCATGTGCCTCCTCAAGCAAATAGGAAGTAGGGTCTAGGTTTTTACCTTCTCATAAGATATTCTTTACCTGCTCTGTTAGTTATTTATTGCTGTATAACAAATTATCCCAACACTTAGTGGCTTAAAACAATAAACTTTCATCATCTCAAAATTTCTGTGGGTCAGCAATCTGAGTATGGCTTAGCTGGGTGCCTCTGCCTCAAGGCTTCTCATGAGGCTGCAATCAAGTTGTCAGCAAAGGCTGTTGTCTTATCTGAAGGCTCAGCTGGGGAAATATCTGCTTTCCAACTAAGTTCCTTATGTGTTTCTTGGGAGGATTTAGTTTCCCATGGACTGGTGACCAGAAGCCTTCCTCACTTCTTGCTATATGGCCTCTCCATAGGACAGCTCACCCCTGGACACATGACTTTCATTAGAGTAAGAAAGTGAGGGAGCAGGAGAGGATAGAACCCAGAGTCTTTTCTAATCTGTTCTTTAAAATGACATCCCATGCCATATTCTCATTAGATTAGCATTGCTAGGTCCAGCTCACACTCAAAAGGAGGAGATTACACAAATATAAAAACACTGGCAAACATCTGATAGACTACATACCGCACTTGCTATTGTTAAGTTCCTATGCCTAGTGAAATATAAGCACACAGGAAAGAATAAGGAGAATCTGAGGCATGCAACAGAAAACAAAAGCAGCAAACTAAAGAGCTTATGCCAGAAGAAAAACAATGAATATATCAGAGAGAACAGGGTTTAAAGTAAGCTTACTATCCTCAAAGGAGTATGGGCAGATATTGGTAATATGACGTAGGAAACAAACATTGATTAAAAGGACTGGGGAAGGGCTTCCCTGGTGGCACAGTGGTTGAGAGTCCACCTGCCGATGCAGGGGACATGGGTTTGTGCCCCGGTCTGGGAGGATCCCACATACCGCGGAGCAGCTGGGCCCGTGAGCTATGGCCGCTGAGCCTGCGCGTCTGGAGCCTGTGCTCCGCAGTGGGAGAGGCCACAACAGTGAGAAGCCCGAGTACCGCAAAAAAAAAAAAGGACTGGGGAAAATTATGGTTTTGAAAAATAGGATAGAAGAATTCCATATGTAGAATGTATATCAAAAATATATAATTGAAAATGAAGGTATATGCAAGGTGCAAGAACTAATGGAAGAAATTATCATTAAGAAATGACTGAAATGGAAAATAGAAAACTCAAGAGATAAAATAAATCAATACATGAATAGCAGGAATCACAGAAGAAGAAAAATGTATAAACAGAAGGGAATAAATATTTGAAAAAATAATGACTGAGAATTTCCCTGAAGTGTTTCTAAAACTTAAATATTACTATGTGTATCTTCAACTCTCCTAGTGAGCCTATAAACAATTTAGAACTCTGTAATTAGAGCAGAAGCAAGAAGAACTACAGTCCTGCAGCCTGTGAAACAAAAACCACATTCACAGAAAGATAGACAAGACGAAAAGGCAGAGGACTATGGACCAGATGAATGAACAAGATAAAACCACAGAAAAACAACTACATGAAGTGGAGATAGGCAACCTTCCAGAAAAAGAATTCAGAAAAATGATAGTGAAGATGATCCAGGACCTCGGAAAAAGAATGGAGGCAAAGATCGAGAAGATGCAAGAAATGTTTAACAAAGACCTAGAAGAATTAAAGAACAAACAAACAGAGATGAACAATA
>NW_021703783.1:69655050-69693157 GCF_005190385.1 Monodon monoceros
TGCTATTGATTCCTTCTAGTGTAGTTTTCATTTCAGTTATTTTATTGCTCATCTCTGTTTGTTTGTTCTTTAATTCTTCTAGGTCTTTGTTAAACATTTCTTGCATCTTCTCGATCTTTGCCTCCATTCTTTTTCCGAGGTCCTGGATCATCTTCACAATCATTTTTCTGAATTCTTTTTCTGGAAGGTTGCCTATCTCCACTTCATGTAGTTGTTTTTCTGTGGTTTTATCTTGTTCCTTCATCTGGTACATAGCCGTCTGCCTTTTCATCACGTGTGTCTTTCTGTGAGCGTTATTTCTTCTTAATAGTAGACATGGCATACAAATCTGCCAAGGTTTCTTCAGGGTGAGGCTCTATTAGCTGTTGAAAGGCAAGGAAATCCTTCTATCTCTAATTTGATTTTTACATAATGTTTTGGCATTTGACTATTAAACTCTCCTTTCTTCCCTAGCTCTAAAGAGGTAGCTTTTACGCTTCAAAAATAAAGTTTAAGGCTCCAAATGTCAAAGGTGAACAAGTGTATCAAAGTAACTACATTAATTTCTGTTACTTACATATTCACATCTAAGGAAGAAAATGTCATAACCTAGTTTATAAATATGAACAACCTTTTAAATTAAAGATAAATCATCTTTGCATCTGTACTTAAAAGTCAACAACACCATAGGTGAGCATCTGACCATAATTTGTTCATCAATAATTTATTAGTTATCAGTATTACTGGCTCAGTCCCTTGAGCACTTGGAAATAAGGGAAATGAGATTGCTTGTTCAGAATCAAGAATTTAGGTCCACATCAGGAGGACATGAAAAGATATTTTAAAGAGGAAAAATGCCTTTTAGATTTGCAAAATTTGGCTATAATCAGACTAAAGATATTAATCTAGTGAAAAGACTGTAAGTCAGATGGCAGTTGACCAGCTGTGAAAGCATATAAAAGGAAGCTTGCAAAGGCACACCACACCATGGAAGAGAAAAGCACCAAAAAGCAGTAACATGAATAAAATATTTTAAGTGTATGTATAATTAATGAATAAAAAAAACTATGCTTATAAAGTCTAAAAATTTTAATCATGTACCAAAGTAAAAATCATAGAATCATAAATATTTACATTTGAGAAGAACTCAAGGGGCATATGGCCTACCTTCTCCTAAATAATCCTCTTTCAGAAACATCCAAGATATTTTGAACACCTTCAGTTTTTGTTCTCTGCCCAGCAAGCTGCCCTCTCTCCTTTGGACCGAAGATGTCAATGTGCCCGTCGATTCTGTCAGTTCATTTCTGACCCACCGTAAAAGTAGCACACATAAAACTAACATTTATTCACTAGTTAGATGAGTTGTTTCCTAAAATAAATGGCAGAAATGGTTCATGTAAACAGAGAGTTAAAAGTAGGGATTATTTTCAGACACTCTGCTGGAGTTTTGGATTTGGGTGGCCTCTGGGGGAGAAGGGTGTGTTCTCTTGATTTTCCCATTGCTCCTTTCCCCAGGCTATGTAGTGGTGGCAGGAACTTTAGACTGAGTGCAGGAAGGCACTGGCCTTGATGAAGAGTGAAGTACCCATCACACTAGAGGTTATATTAGCCTACTCATCACTGGTTTGCCATCAACTCTATGAGGAGCGATACTACTTGTTTTTCATAACCATGTCATGTAATTTTCACAACATGCCTTCAAGGTAGTTTTATTATCAGCCAGCCATGGAGATGTTAAGAACCTTGTCCATGATCATTGTTTAGAGTTTATATTTGAACACAGGGCTACCTGGCTCCAAATGTCAGGGGAGACACTAGCTGCCATGACAACATTCTCTTAGTCTCCTTTCACCAATGCCTGGCTCTCCTCTCATTGCCCACCTGCATGGCTCCCCCCACAATCTCTTAGTTCTTTTCCTCTTATAAGGCTTATTACAGTTCATATTATTTTTTTTAATCATGCATTTATTATATATATACTACTGAAAAACTTGAAAATACAGATAAATAACAACAAAAAAGAATACCCAAAACAAAACAAAAATTGCTTAAACTGTAGTTCTACTACCCAGAGATAGCCATTGTTAACCATTTCTATACTGATACAACTTTAGGTTGCTTCTGTTTTACTGAACACATTCGTAAATGGCATCATATTATAATACTGCTCTATATCCTGCATTTTATTATCATTTTTCCATTTCTGTAAGTAGACATGTTCATCACTATGTGTGTCTGGGTTTTTGAAACTGTTATATTAATTGAACTTTGCATCAAGTGTCTCAATTCACTACTTTTAAAAATTATTTGTTTCTGAGTATAATATATTTTTAGTATTAAAAAAAACTGTAGTAATTATATCATGTAACAACTGAAAGCCTCCCTTGTAGTTTGGTTAGTGTACATACAATTCTTTATTTGATTTCTTTCAAAGTAGTTTTTTTAAAAAAAATAAATTTATTTATTTTTTACTACGTTGTGTCTTCGTTGCTGCACACGGGCTTTCTCTAGTTGCCGTTGTGGTGCGCGGGCTTCTCATTGCGGTGGCTCCTCTTGCTGCAGAGCACGGGTTCTAGGTATGTGGGCTTCAGTAGTTGTGGCTTGCGGGCTCTATAGCGCAGGCTCAGTAGTTGTGGCTCATGGGCTTAGTTGCTCTGTGGCATGTGGGATCTTCCTGGACCAGGGCTTGAACCCATGTCCCCTGCATTGGCAGGCGGATTCTTAACCACTGCACCACCAGGGAAGTCCCTCAAAGTAGTTTTGATATTGGTGGATGTTTCTCTTTGAAGATTTCTTTATGTCAACAGATACTCCAGTAATCTGAGAGATTTGGGTATGTATACAAGGATAGAAGAAGTGTGCCTTGGTACTTATATATTTTAATTAGGGGAAAAATTCTTATTTATTTTGTAAACAAATAGAGATTGTGGTTAAAAAATAATGTTTTTTACATTTATCCAAAGTTAATTGGTGAATTTATTAAAAATTAAAGTCTTTTAACCAAATGTAAATTAAAATTCTCAGTTTTTATTGTCTCTTTAAAATTACTCATCATACAATACTTTCAGCCTCTTAAAAATATTAACTAATAGTACTATTTCAAATATGTTATAAACAAAGCACTGCTCTAGAACACTGCTGGTGAAATATACAGCTCTACATTTGGAAGTTAAATGTATTAGAGAAATATAATGTGAGCCACGATACAAGCCACATAAGTACTTAAAACAGTAGAAACAGTAAAAGCAAACAAAAAACCCCAAACCAGATGACAATCATTAATCTTAATAGTATATTTTATATATGACCCAATATATCCAAAACATTATTATGTTAATACTTAGTCAAATAAAAAGTTTTACATCCTTTTATTTGATTGTAAGATGTTTTACATTCTTTTTTTTTGTATTGTCTTCTAAATCTAGTATATATTTTAGTATATACTAAATTATAGTATATAGTATATATATAGTATATATTATATACTATATAATATATATATTATATATTATATATACTATATATAGTATATATAATATAGTATATAGTATATATACTATATAGTAGTATATATAGTATATATATATAGTAGTATATATAGTATAGTATATATATAGTATATATATACTATATATAGTATAGTATAGTATATATAGTATAGTATACTATATATACTATATAGTATAGTATAGTATATATAGTATATATTTTGCATTTGCAGCACATTTTACTTTGTACTTAGACACATTTTGAGTGCCCAATAGCTACATATAGCTAGTGTCCATTATATTGAAAGGCACAGCCCTAGACATCAACAACTGTTGATGTAATAATAATTAGCTATATAGATTTAAGACTAAAGTACAAATTCTGAATCCAAACTTTAAACAATCTAGATAAAAACAATGATTTGCCACGTATTTTTCTTGGGTATGCATTTATGAGGCAATTGGCTCTGGTTAGAAATCCAAGCTAAGTTCAAGCAAAAAGGTAACTAATCTCAATGCAAAATTAGCCTGGAGCACCAATTACTGATTATGTCATGACAAGTACATAGTATATATCTCATATGTTGTTCTGTGATTGATTGGGATTATAAGACGTTGGTCTTTTAGCATTATGCTCTGACTCACCCAGCTGGTCTTGGATATATTTCCAACAGGACACTGAAAAACTTTGGTAGATTGATAATTATTTGTATGAGATGACCATTTTTTGTTAGGAAACCAGAGTTTGGTGATATCTATAGAAAGATATGGGGCTTAGGACAGAAGACATGAAGAATATGCCAATATCCAGATTTCATTTAATCTGTATTCCATTACAGTAAACAGAGGATTGGGAATTTGTGTTCAAGGAGATTGGAGAAGTAAGCACTCTTCTTTATTAGAGGACACCTTATAATTTAATGGATAGGATTTGTAATTCTGTTACTGCTTATCTATACAAAGGATAGAATATTTCTTTGGGTAAATTGGAGTGCTTTTAATTCATCTTTGTATCCTCTTTGGATAACATATTTGGAAATGAATGAAAAACAGTAGTAATTAATGTTAATAATATATAGCTATCTCCTTAAAAAATAAAATAATGAACACAAATCTCACATATTAAAAAAGTGACCTTTTAACAATAAAAACAGAAGAAAGAAAACTCACACACACACACTCACACACACTCATACACAGGGAAGAGTAAGGAACATGAGAATAATACTCCAAAATATTCATTCCCTAAAAAACATATTCCCCAAAGAGAAGAGAAAATCTGAATTCAGTTGAGAACTATTTTTAATCAGACTGTGTGAAAAGTAAATGATTTGATAGTAAGTCCACAGATGAGCCAGACTAAATTGGTTGACTTAATCAGTCCTTTACTACCTGTAAATGATAAGTTCTTTTTTCAAACAGCTGAAATATTTAATTGAAAAATATTCATAATGAATGCTTTATTGCACCTCTTCTTAACTCCAGCAATCCTTTCAGAGTTTTGAGTTTACAGAATCAAATTATTAAAATCATGTTTCCTGTTTGACGAAACTGAAATGGTAAAGCACCAACATTAATGAGAGCATTTTCCTTAGCATAGAAGTTCAGCCGTATTTATTTACTATTTACCATACGGTTTCTCAATAAGAAGCATTTCTCACCTTATTTATTAGCTCATTAAGAAAAATATGGTTTGATTTTTATCCTGCATACATAAAGATTGCTTCTCCCACTTACTTCAGATGATGAAAAAAGATGTCTCCTGGCTGGATGCAGGTGATGAATCTCTCGTTTATGTTTTATAGTTATAGCTTTATGATTAGAGAAAGAAAAAGAAGTAGGGAAATACACAGAACACTAGATCTTGAAGAGCTCAAAGGGAAAACAACAGAACACTTCAAAGGCAGGAATAGAAAAATTTTAGAGCAAAATGCTAAAACAGATTATAAGGAATTTAGAAACTAATATGAATATTTAGAAATTAAACAGTACTTTTCTTGTGATGGTAAGGAAAGTTATATTTAACAGGTTTTCATTCTCTCTTTTTATTCTTCCTCTACTCTGTGATCTACATGACTACACATACCCACAGCTTGCAAAAATCTTTTATGAATAGTTCTGTCAAAATAGGTTACTTCAAGTTGAACAAAATAAAAATCTTAAATTTGAATGCACAGTAAGAAATTATTTCCAGAATTGTGTTCTGTGGAACAACACTACCACTAAAAACCCAGGAGAAAAAGGCCTCTGTGGTCAAAGTTTGGGGAAATGCTATATATACTTCTCTTCTGCAGATTTACAATGGGCTTTTTCATATTAAGTTTCTGATAAATCCTGTAGTAAAGACTTTGTATAGCCTAATATTTTTCAAATTTATTTAAACAGGAAGGCTGTTTAAAATCTAGCATCTTGTGGAACAAATGTTTAAGAGAAAAAATATTTGGGGAAATGCTACTGTAGACCCATAGTATTTACTTTGGTTACAGCTCCAAAGTAAATTTTGAGTATTATCAAATTCATAAAACCCAGAAATTAAGAAACTAAGAAACAGATGTTTGGGGATTAGCTAGGCTAGCAAGGTAACTTGCTTATCAAAACCAACATCAAAGCCCATGAGATACAAATTTATGCTAGATGCTTTCATTACAAGATCTTTGTTTCTCCAGATGTTTATGTCTCAGAAGAGCCATATGGTAGTAATGCCTTTTTTTTTTTTAATTTTTAAAACAAGCTCTGGCCAATTTTATTAGAGAAAAATTGTGCACGATTTACTTTTCACCAGTCTGTTCTCGCATGCCTCTAATAATATCAGAATCACCTGGATCAATGATAGCCAGTGTGCATACTCTGTAGTATTTTCAACACACTGTGCCCAATTCAATATTATTGCCACTGTAGTGACGGACACCAGTTTTGGCCAACATGGCATAATACTCTATTTCAGATTTCCTCAAGGCTGGGCAGTTGTTGGCAAGGATGACCAGTTTCGCTTTGCCGTGTCCGATCATTTTCAGAGTCTGCTTGTACCCCAGCACGTACTTTCCACTTTTCGTAACCAGTTGGAGCCTAGAGTTGATCGACTCCAGTGACTTCTCCATCTTCTTTGTGGCCACCATCTTCCTGCCTTAGGTGCGGGATGCCCCCAACCAAGAGCAGCCACCAAGATGGCCGGAGAGTGAGAAAGGGGTAGTAATGTCTTTATTCTCATTATAGTTGAATAAATCATGAAAATTTTGTGATCACTGATAAGTAGTTGGAACTGCAAATAATAAGTCTATGATAGCCAAGGATTAGAGATGCAGCATAGTCACTTAATAACTTTGTGACCTAGCTGTTTACCATCTCTGTCGCTAAGTTTTCACACCTATGAGTTGGGGTAATAGTAGTTCCTACCATGTAGAGTTTTATAAAAATTAAATGAGTTAGTACTTGTTAAAGTTCTTAGAACAGTAGTTTGATAAGTGCTATTTAAGGATTGCAAAATGAAACATAAAATACTTTCTTCATCAGTCTTATGCCTGAACATGGATGTCACAGATATGGATTTGTAAACTGTGGGCAGCAGTTTTGTGTCCCCATGAGTGGTAGGAAAATGGGAAGGAAGAGAAAGAGAAACAGAAAGGCTACCCAGTGCATCAAATGCATCAACTGCTCCACTTCCACACATTTGAGAAAATTTTTATTTTTTTGTCATTTGTGGGGTTTGGTTTGTTTGTTTAAATGTGGTCTTAAGACCAGCATCAGAAGCTAAAGTTGAAATTCCTGTGTGCCACCCAGACTGCTAGAATCAGAATCAGAATTTGTGAGGGTATGGCTCAGAAAAGTCCATGTTTAACAGACACTTCCAGTGGTTCTCAAACATACTGGAGTTTAAGAACCTCTACAAAAAAAACAACATAAAGAGTTCAGGTAAATAACGTATTGGTTGACATTCAGAAGCAGAAAGAGGAAAAAGTACTATGTTTTGGCATCTCCACATGGTCCCCACGAGCCGCCTGGGTCCCTGATGGTTTTACACTTGTGATTTTAAGAGGTTATGGTCTTTTAATAAACTGATCTTTTCTTAAATTAAAAAAAAAAGAACCTCTACCAGACACAGTTCAAAGTCTATAACTGTGCCGGGCTTCTTATGGTTGGCCTCATCTAGTCTGCTCAGGTTCACACCGTCAGTTTGCCCAAGTAACACAAATCTGAAAACCGATGGCTTAACTAAAACTACTTAAGGCATTTCCCCTCTGATGGTGGGAGAGAAGTCTGTGATAGACTGTGCAGGGTCCACAGAGCTGTTCTCTCCTATCTCGGGGCTGCAGGCTCCTTGCATCTTTCTGCTCAACCATCCTCAGCACTTGCTTGTTACCTTGTGGTGATGTGGCGTTGTCCTTCCTCTGGGCATCATGTTTACATTCCAAGCAGGGAGAACAGGAAGGGAAAAGGGCAAAAGGCCCATCCCAGCTGAGCCTGCTCTGCTTTTAAGGAGTTTGCCTGGAGCCTCGTTTGACAAGGAACACTTTTAACTCACTGACCAGGCCTGGACTGCACTGCTGTTCTTCACCCTTATTTGCAAGGAAGGCTAGGGAATGTCGTGTTTTCACTGGGCACATTTTTATGCCCAACAAAACTGCAGTAGGCTCTTTGACATACTCAACATTCCAAGCTTAAAAAAATTATGTTTTCTCAGCCTCCATGCCTCTGTGTATACAATTCACTTGAACAAGACTGCCCTTCCCCACTTAAATATTTTATGACCTTCTCTTCCTTCAACATCAATTCACGTTATCCATTCCTCTGTGAAGGGTTCCAATCTCACCCCCAACACCCACCCCGTGTCATATTCATAATCCTTTATTATGGCACTATCATGTACACTAAGTCAGTAGACTGGCATCACTTTGAAGGCCAAGATATATGGCTTATGCCCGGAGGCCAACTGCAGCAGTTAAATCACAGTAACTGCTTTAATAACGTTTTCTGAATGAATGAATGAACAAATGAACATATGAAAATTTGAATGAACAACTGAACTTATGAATGAATAGTGGAGCATTGCTGTTTTGGGGTAATGACTTCTATTAGAATCTGCTATTCATTTGTACTCATTCAGGGAAATACTTGCTATATATTTGGGAAGATATTATATTATGAAATTAAATGAAAGTAAGGAGGAGTATAGCAAAAACAATAAATACGTGAGCTCCTCTAGTAGAGAACCTATGTTTATTACCTTTCGTCTCTGTTGCTTCACCCCACGAAGGGTTTGATTCATAGTAGGTTTTTAATAAGTGCTGAATGAATGAGCATTGAATTAAAAGGAAAAGAGAGAATAATGAAAGAATTAGCAGGCTGCTTTCATTTCTTAAAATTCCAGCAGTATCTTACTATTTTTTTTTTTACATCTTTATTGGAGTATAATTGCTTTACAATGGTGTGTTAGTTTCTGCTTTATAACAAAGTGAATCAGTTATACATATACATATGTTCCCATATCTCTTCCCTCTTGTGTCTCCCTCCCTCCCACCCTCGCTATCCCACCCCTCTAGGTGGTCACAAAGCACCGAGCTATCTCCCTGTGCTATGAGGCTGCTTCCCACTAGCTATCTATTTTACGTTTGGTAGTGTATATGTCCATGCCACTCTCTTGCTTTGTCACAGCTTAACCTTCCCCCTTCACATGTCCTCAAGTCCATTCTCTAGTAGGTCTGTGTCTTTATTCCCATCTTACCCCTAGGTTCTTCATGACTCTTTTTTTCTTATATTCCATATATACGTGTTAGCATACGGTATTTGTCTTTCTCTTTCTGACTTACTTCACTCTGTATGACAGACTCTAGGTCCATCCACATCATTACAAATAGCTCAATTTCGTTTCTTTTTATGGCTGAGTAATATTCAATTGTATATATGTGCCACATCTTCTTTATCCATTCATCCGATGTTGGACACTTAGGTTGTTTCCATCCCCTGGCTATTGTAAATAGAGCTGCAATGAACATTTTGGTACATGACCCTTTTTGAATTATGGTTTTCTCAGGGTATATGCCCAATAGTGGGATTGCTAAGTCATATGGTAGTTCTATTTTTAAGGAACCTCCATACTGTTCTCCATAGTGGCTGTACCAATTCACATTCCCACCAGCAGTGCAAGAGTGGTCCCTTTTCTCCACACCCTCTCCAGCATTTATTGTTTCTAGATTTTTTGATGATGGCCATTCTGACTGGTGTGAGATGATATCTCATTGTAGTTTTGATTTGTATTTCTCTAATGATTAGTGATGTTGAGCATTCTTTCATGTGTTTGTTGGCAGTCTGTATATCTTCTTTGGAGAAATGTCTATTTAGGTCTTCTGCCCATTTTTGGATTGGGTTGTTTGTTTTTCTGTTATTGAGCTGCTTGTAAATTTTGGAGATTAATCCTTTGTCAGTTGCTTCATTTGCAAGTATTTTCTCCCATTCTGAGGGTTGTCTTTTGGTTTTGTTTATGGTTTCCTTTGCTGTGCAAAAGCTTTGAAGTTTCATTAGAGGTCCCATTTGTTTATTTTTGTTTTTATTTCCATTTCTCTAGGAGGTGGGTCAAAAAGGATCTTGCTGTGATTTATGTCATAGAGTGTTCTGCCTATGTTTTCCTCTAAGAGTTTGATAGTTTCTGGCCTTACATTTAGGTCTTTAATCCATTTTGAGCTTATTTTTGTGTATGGTGTTAGGGAGTGATCTAATCTTATACTTTTACATGTACCTGTCCAGTTTTCCCAGCACCACTTATTGAAGAGGCTGTCCTTTCTCCACTGTACGTTCCTGCCTCCTTTATGAAAGATAAGGTGACCATATGTGCGTGGGTTTATCTCTGGGCTTTCTATCCTGTTCCATTGATCTATCTTTCTGTTTTTGTGCCAGTACCATACTGTCTTGATTACTGTAGCTTTGTAGTATAGCTGAAGTTAGGGAGCCTGATTCCTCCAGCTCCGTTTTTCGTTCTCAAGATTGCTTTGGCTAGTCAGGGTCTTTTGTGTTTCCATACATATTGTGAAATTTTTTGTTCTAGTTCTGTGAATAATGCCAGTGGTAGTTTGATAGGGATTGCAAATCTGTAGATTGCTTTCCAGCAGTATATTATTAACATCATTGTTCTGAGCAAAAAATTTTAGGGTACAATAGATAAGTAATAGTAACAACAATTATTGCTCAAAATAATGATATATAGGAAGCTGGTATTTTTAACTTCTTTTAAGATATGTAGGGTAACTGCATCGAACATTGAAGCTTAAACTTTGCATTTTTATAACCACACATATGACATAACTTTATAGCTACACACTATTAGGATTTAATTATGAAAACCAGTGCCTTCACACAGAAGTACATTTGGGAAGAATTTTTTCTGTCATTTAGGAAAAAGAAGTATTCTATCTAATTCATGCATAATAAATCCAGATATTTAATTTTCAGATATTAAAGTGGTGGGTCTTAATTTGCTCTGCAAAATCTGGTTTACAGCAGGAGAAGACTGAGACTTAGCCTCTTTGTAAGATAATACTGATGAGAGGCTGGCTTTATGTGTAAGGAGGATGTGCTCTCTTTCAATATGCCAAGGGCCAAAACCTGGGGACTCCAGTTCTTAGAGTGCCCAGTCCACTGTTAAAATTGGGAAGAAGAAGGGTAGCTAGAGAAAAAAAGCTTACCCCTTTTTCATGTCCAGGGACTGGGAAAAAGAAAATGGAAATCAGAAGTAGGATATCAAGGTTAACAGATATTTGGTCTTGTCTAAAGTGTCCATAAGACATTTGGCCCATACCAAAAGGTCTTTGATATTTGGTCCTGTCCAAAATCATTTGGCACAGACCAAATATGCTCATGGACAGTTTGGATAGGACCAAACTTCAAGGACCCTTTGGCATGAACCACATGTCTTACGGATGTTTTGGACAGGACCAGATTTTAAGGACATTTTTGTGGGGAACAAATGTCATATGACAGTTTTAGATAGGATAAAACATCCTTCAAGGGGATATCAAGTTTTGCTCTCTTCCTGAATAGGACTCAAAGAGTAAGGCATGTTCTAGAAGTTGAGAGAAAGAGCAAGGCAAGGTGCTTTTCCCTATCCCCCTACTTTCAAACTTGGGAAGGAGCCATGTTGGTGTTGGCCTCATAGTAACCTGGAAAGGTGGCTCCTGCTTCCCTGAAGTTTAGAGTTTCTGAGCCACCCTCAGTTCCGTGTATCACAGACACTGATTCAAGAACCACTGTGACTGGGCAACAGAGGCTGGGGGTAAACAGCTAGGCCAGCAAGCCAAAGGGAGGATCCAGCAGAGACTCTGCTGCTAGCTCTAGGTTTACATAAGGCACTCAAATTGAAAGGTAGAATAATATAAAAGCACGGGGAACAATGCCAGATTTGAATTTCACCAGGAATAATCAGCAAATTTTTATATATGAATCTATTACGCATAGGAAAGCAAACGATTTGTCTTTCTGAGAATGATTTGGCTGAATTGGGCATAGACACTGAAGACATGGGACACTAATACTGCCATGTGTTGGAATTTATTTTATTTAGTAAGGAGAGTATGCCAGTACTTCAGATTTTATCGGGTAGATAAATATGAAATAATAAACAGGTGCTTTGCTTTTTTATCTTGCTTTGCTTTCTAGAAGTGGCCAAAGGGAGAGCAGGCAGGAGGGGAACTAGAAGTGATTTTGATGGGAAAGACACATTTCTTATCATATATTTGAAAACACACTTTATGTGAATGACATATGACACCCTATTCTGTATCATCAAGGAATTAACAATTGAGCTAAAGAAATTTGTTTAGGAACACAAACCTATGATCGTAGTAGCAAAAGGGAGTGCTATTGCAAAAGCTTATTGGTTGATCAAGGATTTAGATGCAAGGTTATTAAGCAGTTTGGAGGAGAGTTCAGTATCAGAGAAGGCTCTAAGAAAGGAAGCAGGATTGATTCCTTTCTTAAAGATTATACAGCAACTTGATTAGAAGAAAAACATAGAAAGGTATGGTGAGTAGATGTGAACATTCTAGGGCTGTCCGAGTAGCATTTGCAGAAGCATAAAAAAAGAAAAAGTACCCTTTTCGGATACTTCTGGGGACTCCATGGCTGTGCTTAGGACATAACAGGAGGTAGATAGATGCAGATCAAACTGGTCATAAAGAGCTAAAAAGAGTAGTTTATTCTTTGGGAGAGAAACACTGCAGATTCACTGTAGGTTCTCGAGCAAGATGTTGGTGCCAGAAATGGAGTTCTGGGTATATTTATCACAAGGGAGAGATTAGCAAGAAAGTGAGGAGGGTGCTATCGAACTCAGTATACGGATGGGGGCAGAAGCAATGAAAAATTAAGAGAATTAAAGAATTGTCAGAATTTAATGACAGAAATATTAAATAGGGTGACCGTTAACCCTGGTTTCCCAGGAACAACTAGTTTATATCTGTTGTGTCCATGTAGTTATTGATAGCACTCCTTTCACTTAGATAATCAATTATAGTGTCATTTTATATATGGGAGAAGAGCCCAGGCAGCTGTGATGATGAAACTGCCTTGCAGCACCTCTGACAAGTACAGGGAAAATGGGCATCCAGAATGGAGAAGAATTTCATTTTTGACCTGATTAGAGGAAGGAGTAGCAGGATTTCAATGTATAAATGCCCAGTAGACAGTTAAGATAAAAGACAAACTGAGACGTGCATTCCAGAAATTGATTTCATAGTTACCTGCAGACTTCTTTAGAAAAAGCCAGTTTGTACAAAGCTCTACATTTTGATTCTGTATATGAGAAGATGGACTGAACAGGGAATTAAAGACATCTAGCACAATCTACCAGAAGTCCATACACCACCAAAGGTCAAAAGTGAAAGACTATCATTCAGTGGAAATTTTCAATAAGAGTTTGACTGAAGGAGTCCCATGCTTTCCTCAATTTAACATTCCATCTTACTTCCCACTATTCCTCTTCATAAGTATCTGAATCTAGATGATTGTATCCAGACTAATTTGTCACTACCTGATATTAATACTGGATTCCCCTCTCCTCTTTGCCCTGGGTGTCTGTTACACCACACTCGCCCCCATTTTTTCCACCTCTCCCTTCCTAAGAGCCTTTCCTTAGCTTCTCCACGTGCCCATTTCCTACCAGTGCTTTAATGCTCGTTAATTTCAAACTTCCCTGTGAAGTTTTCTTGGCAACACCAAGACTTCACTCAGTAGTATGACCTCATAGCACTTAATATATTTAATGCTAATTGGATTCCTATTTTAATCACATATTTGCATCATGATATCCATTTTTCTATGGTGTTATATGATCTATAACTATTCAACCATTCTATTATTTAACTTTCTATACATATCTAATTTTCTCAAGGATATATGCCTTTTGAAAGTGGGGCTGCCGTCCTTCTCTTGATTTGGTGCTAGTCTGTATTTCTCAAAAACAAAGCAAAACAAACAAAGCATTTTAATGCTTTTTATACTGATGAATGAATTCAAATCTTAACACTATTGCTAATGCATTTTCAGAATATTATTTCAACCTTTACTACAAATTATGTCAATTATATCCCTTACCAAACTTACTAGAATCATCATAATCTTGAGAGATTCTGGTAATTTGAAGGCATTTGACACAAAGCATGAGTTCTTTCACTTGTTTTAAAGACATTTTTTACTGGACATATAATAATAGTATCATTTACATTTAAAAATCATATTTATTTAACCTGCTACTTCATGTCATATAATACAGTATAGTGAAGTAAACAGAATATGTTCTGTTTATTTTCAGAAAACAATCCAAATTTAGAGCTGTGTATTTCACCAAATTAACAAGGATACAAACTGATGCACATTTCCTAGGTGGCAATGGCACTGAGTTCAGGGTGTGATTTTCTTTCCTATTCCTTGTGAATGTATTGATGAGCTTTAATTATTTAATCATTGAACAAACCTGAGATTTTTGTTGCTCTCCCATGTCTACCACTGCTACAAGTGCATTTACAACTAGCAATCTCATAAATTGTTAAATAGAATGGCACCTCTTTGTGATAACACAGGAGGTATGAAAAAGGACAGCTTCCAGTTTTACAGAGAAACTCTGAAGGGTTATAATGAATCGAGGGTCAGAATTTGCACCATGATATATATAAAACAAACTATGGAGAGAATTATTATATTAAGATTTCATTGAATTTTCAAAGGTACCTCACAAATTCTGAATGTAGGTGTTTCTTGCATTATCTGTTTAATACAAGCTTTAGAACATAGACTGTGTCCCTGGATACAGCCAGTGTAGGTTGATCAAGAAGTTAACCTTCATGGCCTTCATCAACTACAACTTCCATGAGAGTAGGTGTAATTTACTTCTTGTGTAATTTACAAGGTGTAATTTACATCCATCTTGACCTCCAGAAACATGAGTAATGTTCTTATATTTTTAATTTGCCCTTAGTCTGTATGTTAAAGAGCCTGTGTAAGTAGGTGGAAATTAAATGAGTAGAAATGTATGCCTGAAATTCAAATAGTGGCATGGGAAAATATTTTTACTATACTAAATACATCTCTGATGTCTTCAGGGGAAATTGAATAGTATTTTATTGACTAAGATCAAACAATCTCTAATTACCACCCAGAGGCACAAAGTGAAATTGCAACAAGTACAGGCAGCATTCGGTTGCATCACATAGGCAAGCACTATTCTAGTATATGCCCAGGCATATCCTTGGGAGCTCACACAAGGTTTACCAGAAAGTCCATCCCACCAGGCATTATATAGGAAGGTCTTTGTTGCCCTTCTCTGCCATGTCCGAGTTTGTTTCTTTTTACATTTGAGGTCCTCAACAAATTTCAATTAACTGGAAGGCAGAAACTAGGCTGTTCTGGTTAACTGAAGTACACAGTTGTTTTTTTTTTCCAACTTATATAAAATATTTATATAACCTGTCAATCCATTATCTATACTAGTAACTGCAATATCCTGAATACACATGAGTCTTTTTGGCATGATTCTTATGGTCTGCATGTTTTATTCTCCTGTATGTAAATCTTCAAGATGTCCCTATTTCCTGCTGGATAAAATGCACAAGTCCTACCCTGAGACAGAAGGAACTTCCTCCAGCGTCTGACTCCAGCCTGCATTTCCTAAGATGCTCCACCTCAGGCCCTAAACTCTAGCCTTATAAAATTAGCTTCAATTCCAGAGTGTGCCGTGTCTTTCACAACCTTGTGGCTTTATCCATGGAGTCAGAGTGATTTTTTTTTTTTTTAAGAAGATGTTGGGGGTAGGAGTTTATTAATTAATTTATTTATTTTTGCTGTGTTGGGTCTCCGTTTCTGTGCGAGGGCTTTCTCTAGTTGTGGCAAGTGGGGGCCACTCTTAATCGCGGTGCGCGGGCCTCTCACTGTTATGGCCTCTCTCGTTGCGGAGCACAGGCTCCAGATGCGCGGGCTCAGTAGTTGTGGCTCATGGGCCTAGTTGCTCCGCGGCATGTGGGATCCTCCCAGACCAGGGCTCGAACCCGTGTCCCCTGCATTAGCAGGCAGATTCTCAACCACTGCGCCACCAGGGAAGCCCCAGAGTGATTTTTAAGATTACAAATTCAGGGCTTCCCTGGTGGCCCAGTGGTTGAGAGTCCGCCTGCCAGTGCAGGGGACATGGGTTCGTGCCCCGGTCTGGGAAGATCCCACATGCCGCGGAGCGGCTGGACCCATGAGCCATGGCCGCTGAGCCTGCGCGTCCGGAGACTGTGCTCCGCAACGGGAAAGGCCACAACAGCGAGAAGCCCGCATACCGCAAAAAAAAAAAGATTACAAATTCGATCATTTCCTTTCTCTCTTTTTAAATCCTTCAATGGCTTCATTGACTGTTGCTCATGGGTATATTCCTTAACCAACCCCCTCCTCCACCACCCCTCTCGAAAGCCATCTTAGGTCACTCCTGTCCCTATTGTTTATGTCCAGACCCTGCTCATCTTTGTGCGCAGCTGACTACTGCCTCAGGGCCACTAGACTGTGGTATAGTCTCTTAATGCCCTTCCTACTCCATAATCCACTTAGGGTAGTTAATTCTCCTATCAGCCTCCAGGCTTTAACTTCAGTGTCACTTCCTCAGGAAGTAGCCCTGCTTCTCTTTTATCCTCTCTATGCCCAAATTAAATCTCCTTAACAAAGATTTTTATTGTACTTTTAAAAGACAAATCACCTGTAGTTAACCCTTAGAATTCCCCGTGGGATAAAGATGCACACAGGCAGAGACCTTATTGTCTTGCTCACTCTTGTATTCTAGTATATGCAGCATATGTCCTGGCCCACGGTGGCTTTTACATGAGCATTTGATGATTGATCTATGTTGTTTCTGTTGTCTAGAATTCCACCCTCTGGTGAAAGGCTCTTCATTTTTCAAGACACAGCTCAAATGTTAACCTCTTTTGAGTAACTACCCTGGATTCCTCTCTTAGAATTTGGATTTACTTTTTTCCCCCAGAAGCACATTGTACCAGTAATCATGGGCTGGTATGGGCTTCTCATGTGGCGTGGAGGTTGTCTGTGCTCATAGGCATGAGCAGAAGACAGGCTCTTCTTCAACATGTCTGTCTTTGAGGACCATGACTGTGACTCATTGTTTTCACATTGCCAGAACCTAGCGTGGCACCTACATAAAGTGAGTGCTCAAAAACTATTTTTATTAAATAATTAATGTTATTGAGTTTCTCAATCATTGCATTGATATATTTTTCTCTTTGAGTAAATGGAGTGGAGGAAGTGAATCAAACAAGGATATTAGCTGTCCTGGATTTAGTCTGAGCTTTATCACTAATTTATCAATGAAAAAAATAGTTAACCTCTCTGATATTTTATAAAATAAGGGAGATGTCAGTGATGATTTCTAATGTCTCTTCTAGCTATTAAAAAAAACCTTGTAACTAAAGAAGTAGATGTAGGAGCTATAGAATGAATATAAGAATAATTTTAAATATATGATGGACATCTGCTTTTGTGACTAAATTTTTAATAACATTTTGTTCACTTCTAAATATGCCTTTATCTTAAAGAAGAATTTGGAAAAAAAGCATTTATTACTTGAAATGCAAGGACCCATTGAAAAGAACAAGTCAGGTGGCAAAATTCCCTCTATCTAGTACAATGAGTATATATTGAGGTCCTGGACTAAATGCTGGAGCAAATAAGAATAAGATGGAGCCTTACTCTTCAAAGCTGACCATCTCACAGGAGAAGCAGACGTTCAAATAATTAAATGCAGAATAATAGTTAACACTTGAGCAATTACTGTGTGCCAGGCTCTCTTCTAAGCAGTTTACAATTATCTCAGTTATTCTTCACAACTTGTGTAGGAAGGTGGTATTATTATTCTTATTTTGGAGTTGAGAAAACTGAGAGGCCAAGTGACCATCTGTGGTTCAACAACTAGTGAGAAGTGGCAGGGCTGAGGTTTGAATCCAAGAAGTTTGGTTCCAAAGTTCATGTGCTTTAGTAGCATATTCTAAAACCCTACCTTTTCATACACAAAATAACAGATACATGCAAAAGATCATGAAATATGACAGAGAAGATCATGAAATATTACAGAGAAGAAGTAATTAATTTTGTTGAGAAAGTAGTGGTTAGGGAAGGCTTAAGGAGGCAACACCTGAAGCTGAAGATGGTACAAAGCATGGAGTTCTGAAACATGCTCTCTCTCCCACCATGTACCAGCTACATAGTGGTGGTCCAGTTACTTAATCTCTCTGAGCCTGGGTTCTCATCTTCAAAATCAAGACAATAAGACCCACATCATAGGTTTATTATGAAGATTAAATCAGATATTACATACTAATATATTTTTCCCAAATGGCTGCTACAATATTCTTGGTCTCACATGTACTTCCAGAACCTGCAATGCAGAGGTAGACTTCCAGAACCTGCAATGCAGAGGTAGAGTCTACCTCCCTCTCCTTGAACCTGGACCGGCCTTTATGACTTCTTTAGGCAATGGAATATGGTGGAAGCGATGCTATGTGACTTTTGAGGCACGTCATAGAAAGTAACACAGCTTCTACCTGATTCTTTCTTGGGATTATTGACCTTGAAACCCAGTCATGAGCTCTGAGGATGCCCAGGCCACACAGAGACAGCCAATGAAGCAGAACTAAGGTTCTTGGTCCTCATTCCTGGCTAGCTCTAACTTCCCAGCATGCCAGTGAGTTATGTAAGTCATGAAGCAAGAAATAACTGGATCATACTTAAATCAGATAATATAAAGTACTTATTGTGGTATATGACTTATAATACATGTTTAATTAAAGGTGGCAATTAACTACTAATGTTATACAGTGGAGGTTAGAATGACAGACCTGGGAGTTGGACTGCCTGGGGTTAGAGCCTAGATCTGCCACTTTCTAGCTACGTAGTTTAGGGCAAGTTACTTAACTTCTCTATGCCTCAGTTTCTCATTTGTAAATGGAGGTGATAATTGTACCCACTTCATAGTGTTGTAGTCAGAATTAAATGAGTTGCAGTTCTCCCAATAAGCTATGATTTTCATCACAGCCAAGCCTTTGTAGTAGATGTTCCTCCACCTCCAACTCCTTTGTTTAGGTCTCAGTTAGCTAGACCATCCTCTAGGAAACCTTCCACCTTCCCAGTTTGGATGCCCCTCTTATGTGTTCCCATACACCCATGTGCAGACTCTGCTGACACGTGTATTGGGCACAGCTTTCTTCACTCAGAACTCCTCTGCAGGTACCTCTGTATGTGGTGAGGCCACAGCCTGTTCCTCTGTCACTGACACTGAAGCACAGATCTGTTTTAAACTCAAGTCTGCCAAATGGGAGAGAAGTCCTTTCTCCTTCCCCTGCTCCCACCTTTTTTCTCCCCATACACTGCCTTGAAGAAGACCTAAAGCAATGCTGCTTATGGTTCAGTGTGATACCAAGATCCTAAGAAACTGTCCTTTCAGATTTAACATTCATGCGTAGGGACTAGACAGGAGTCCATGGGGCTGGTCTGATAGGCAATTAGAAAGAGAAAGACCTGCTGTTTTCAGAGTTGCCTCTCCTCTGTGACCATTGAAGCTCTGCTACTGCCCTAAACTTGTTCCCCAGTCTCTCTTTTTGCTCAGAATGAATTAATTCCCAGGGGGCTTCACAAATCCTTCATGTAAATAGATTTCTGAAGATCCCATTCTAAAATTTCAATGAAAATGACCAACCTGTTCTAAATCTCAGTAAGAGACATATCCCTAGGTGAAAGCTGGGCTCTCCATTGTATTAACAATTGAGAAAAATATCTCCCCTGCATACTCTGTGGCCTCCTGTGTGTGTGTGTGTGTGTGTGTGTCTGTGTATGTGTTTCTTTTAAGTGCAGGGATGATTTTTAATCCCTTATATTGTGGTAATATCTATTCTTGCTTCTCAGCCAAGTTAAATGTAGCCTCATGTGCAGAAGACAAATAAGTTAGTAGCAAAAAAAAAAAAAATGAAAAGAGAAGTTGGCCCAAGAGCACACAAAGCCATCACCAAGAGTGAATATACTGCCCAGAATGGTTCTTATAAAAATCAGAAGATTGTCCTCAAGCTAATAAAAGTTCAGAGTTAGTTACTGGAGCTTATATTCAGTATAACCCCTCCTGTTTAATCAAACATCTCATATTTTCTGGCATTTGAATGAAAATGGTTCCTGGTTTTATTGCATTTTTTCAATTCAGCTAAAAGTCATAAAAGTAGCACAAATTTGTGATATGAATATTAAATATCAGTTTAGTGCTCAACACAATCCACATTCATTCTCACCTGCCATGGCCGTGACCCTATTCACATTCATTCATTTATTATTTATTGAGCAGCCATAGACAGTAAGTGAACAGATGAGCAAGACTGTGTTTCAATAAGACTACATTTATAGCCATTGATATTTGAACTTGATGTAATTCCCACAAGTCACAAAATATGATTCTTTTCATTTTATTTCAGTTTCTAAAAACTATGTAAACCATTTTTAGCTCATAGGTCATCCGTTAACAGGCAGAGGGTTGGATTATGACTCATCAACTACAGTTTGCTGACCTCTGGTTTAGAGAATGTGGCATATGAGTTCCATTAAAGGATGAGTAGGAGTTTTCCAAACAGACAAAGGCATTCTAGGTTGGGGTAGTAGCATTTGGCAAAGACATAAGTAGGTAAATAGGCATGAGTTTTTTGAAGAGCCATAAATAGTAGCCTTGGCACTTACAGTTGGAGGGGGTGGAAGTAAGGCAAACTAAAGGAAACTGAAGGATCCCATCACCATACTGGGTTTTTGGCCTTTACTAAGTAGAATGTGGGAAACCATTGTAGAATCTGTAACATAAGGAGTTTTAAATTTAGAAAGGTCACTCTAGCAGCAAGGCAGAAAGCCGATGAGAGTAGTCCAAGAGAGAAAGAAAAAAAAATGAGAAAATTATTCGTAGTTCAGTTCAGCAAAAGACACACTCTTAGTTTCATGAAATTGTTTTCTCTACACATGCCACGTCCTTGACTAACTCAGAACCATTGCAGATGTTATTCCTTCTTTCTGGATTTTTTTACTTTTCTTTTATCACTTAACTCCTTTTCATCCTTTGAATTTCAGTTTCAATGTCACTTCTCCAGAAAAACCTTCATTTACCCTTCAGATCAGGATATACAGCCCTGTGACAGACAGTAGGATCTTGTACTTTGTTGTAGCAGTGATCGCACCCAGGATATCTACTCAATGTCTGCCTTCTGTGCTAGACTTTAAGCCACATGTCCACCACTGTACCCTGGTGCCTACTTCATAGTAGATGCTCAGTGAATATTTGCAGTGGCCATGAGGTTGAAAGAGAGGAGATTACAAAGCAGAACTGACAGGATTTTATGGCTGAATGGTTGACATGATGGGATAATATAAAGTTAAGGATAATTCCTAGATTGGGGTGACAGAATTCTTGGTGGGACAGTGATAGAGAATAGAGGATGCAAATCATATTTGAGGCGGCTTGGAAATGTTGATTTTTTGAAGTTCCTGTGGGACCCCTAAGGAGACACACCAGAAGACATTATGTCTGTTTTCTACTAGGCTAAGCTGATCATTTCACATCTGTACTAGTGATTGCAATAACCTATGTCCTAGTTCCTGTTTCAAATTCTTCCTATCCAACATATGCTAAGATTTTGAGCTCTTTTCCAAAAACATCACTTCTGTTGTGTTATCCCCTGCTTCAGAAGTCAGTAGAAGGCGAATTAAAAGTCATGTTTTCTCAACGCAGAATCCAAGCCCCCTTCAATTAACTTCCTTTCACTGTTTTGCCTTAATTTCTTGATTCCTCAACATAAATATTCCCTGATCAGACTGGTCATCTAATTTGCCTCTGTTTTTCACCATTCTCTTTTCTGTCTTGTCTTGTGCTGCTCCTCTATCTGGAATTCTCTTTTTGACCAACCTAAAGCTTATCTTCCTCTAAAGGCCAATTTAATTTCCATCTCTTCCTTGATGCCTCCTTGAGCAGATTAAATATACAATACTCCTTCCTGGATTTGCCTTAACTCACATGGACTGCTGCTCTGATAATAGTAATGCCTTCCATTTGGGGGAGCCTAGGTGGGCTAGCCCCTCATGTGATCTCCTGTCATCTGTGCAGCACTTCAGAGGTAGTTATTATTCACTTTTCAAAATATGAAGACTCTGAAACTTAGATTAATATCTAAGAAATTTATTAATAATTCTAAGAAACCTAATATTGTAACTCTACCAAAGACTCACAGTTGGCTGTGAGTGGCTCCAGGTCTGACTGTTTACAAAGCCCACACTGTTGCTTTACTCTGTTAGAGTGGAAGGAAAATTTTCCTAGGAAATGTGAGGGTCTCACTTTAAATTCTTTGAATTCTTCCCAGCTGAGTGACCATAAGGAAGTCACAGAGCCTTCAATGACCTCTGTCTAATCACCTGAAAAGTTAGAACACAGTCTGTTCAAAGGGAAAAAAGATAGTTATGTGACAGTACTTTGAAAATTGAAAAGCGATAGACATTGTACAAGTATTGTGGCTGTTATTAGAGGTCTTGAGTAGAATTTCAACATAAATAAAAAATTGAAAACTCAGATAAAATAAAGCTGAAGAGAATAAGAAATTGTCAGCTTAGGCATTTACCAAAGAAAGTGATTTAGGTATTTAGTAAGGATCAGTTATCAGGGTTCAGTGGATGAATTATCAAGTTCAGTGGATGAATTTTAAAACATTAAATATAATACATCATACATGCTTTCAAGAAACTTTCTTTCCTAAGGTGAATACTGTGTATATATATCTTCATTATGTATATATATATATATATATATATATATATATATAAAATACATATAACTAAAATTTTGGATATATACATACACACACATACACACACACACATATATACACATATAATTTGCTTAATTCTCTTTACTTAATTCTCTACCTTGGCAATTTTCAACTGCCGTTTTTGCTCTCTTAAGGACCTGGTAAAGGATTGATTATATTTTATAATTATCTCCTTACTTGCACGTCTTCTAGGATTCATCATTGTAGTCTCAGCATCAAACATAGAACCTTGCATATCAGTAATTAATTAATGTGGAAAGAAGAAAAGAAAGAAGGGAGGGAGGGAGAGCAGGAGGAAGAAAGAATCTAGGTCACTTTGTGAATGTTTGATTTCTCCTTGGAGAATTTTCTCAACTAAGGAGAATTTTCTCAACTAAGGAGAATTTTCAAATGCTAGAGTCACAGTGATCACCTGTGTCTAGATCTTCTCATCTTTTGCACATAGATTTTATTCTCAGATTATCTTCCTTCCTGTGGCTTTTTTCTAGCCCCGTTCCTTGTCCAGCCCATAACCTTGCTGATTCATTGCCTAAAATCAATAACTAAGATCTTTCTTTAACCAAAAGCCGAGTAAAAATATATTGAATGAATGAATCATGGAAAACTCCATACTAGTCAGTGAAATTTCAAGATACGTTTCCCTGACCATGAAGACTTTCCAGTAAGATTTGGCAGACAACCCCCCTAACATGTAAAGGGGTGAGCTATGGCGTCAGTCTAGGTGTGGAAGACCCCTCCCCCACTACTAGATTTGTGACCCTAGATGTGTCACTCAGTGCCTATGAGTCTCAAGGCTTCACTTATTTAAAAAAGAGTAATAATTCCTACTCTGCAGAGACTTTGGGGAAGATTAGAAATAATGTATCTAAAACATTTAGCCTAATACCTGACTCATGGAAGGAAATAAAAATATATTATTTGAAATGAGTGAGTTTTTGTTAAATGAATATTACCGATATTACAGATAATAAATTGCTTAGTAATTTAAAGACAGAAATACAGTTAGCTACTAGCGGTGCCTGAGAATATAGTAATGATGTAATAAATATTGATCAATGAGTTGAACAGTGGATATTGAATTCATTCCCAAAACACATGAAATAATTTTAAAATATTGTTTGATGATGATGTTCCCATTGGCCAGGTTTTCACATCTGATTTATTCCATTGGTGGGAGGAGTGAAATAGTGATGCATTGTGACATTAAACACGGCCAATCATACTATTAAAAAAAAAAAAAACTAGCCTGAGGATCTTAGAAAAATACTACAAGCAACCAAACCCAGTGAATCATAGCAAGAGAAAGTTCTTGAGAAATGGTTTGTTATGTAAGTCTAGTTGAGTTATTGTAAAAGAGCATGAGTTCTGTAATGCATCAACATGGTAAGGCTTCAGAGAAACTAAGAGAAAAGTAAGCACAGGCGTGCTGGGAAGTGACATAATGGATGAGGCATTGATGCAGCATGGCTCGACCCGTTTTCACATGGATTCCATGTAAGGTAGAAAGGTGAAAAGTAACTTCTCTCCTAGAAAATACCCCCCAGCTTCCCAGAAAGAGAAACCCATGTTTTCTATTTGCCTGCTTAGTGTAGGTACTCATTTTACTATGACTTCCTGAACACGCCCTGAAAAACAGTGACTCTCTGAACTCATAATGAATTCCACTAATCATCTTTTATTCATAAAATTACTTTCATAGAAACACTTCAATGAACCCCTAAAGCATATTCAGTTCTCACTCAGACAGTGGGTCTACGTACCTTCTAAAATCTTGAAAATCTTCTCCGTCTTCCCCGGCATTAAGAAAGGCTAATGCCGTCCCTGTATGAAATGTGCCTGCCCATGATTTTTTGCCCAGCATCCCTGCCACTTACGTGTATTGGTTTTCATCTGGCACATGCTGCGTGTGCTCACGGGGACTCTTCTCTATCACATCACAAGCTATAGAACAGCTGAGCCTTTCAGGGCTTTTTTTTTTTTTTGTCACTTTATACAGGGCTGAATTATAGAGATGGACAAAAATGGAATAAAACGGATCCCATTGCACATATTGGCTGCACTCTTTTGGTTTTGTGCAAGAGCTCTCCAAATCCAACCATAGGATATCAATGAACTGAGCATCCAAACATATTTGTAAGAGTCAGGGCTCAGACCACCTGAAAGTATCTGTGATTTCTCTCTTTGGCAAGTTCTCACATTTTCTTAGAAATAGAATTACTTTTGTGTATGTGTGTGTGTGTGGTACTCGGGCCTCTCACTGTTGTGGCCTCTTCCGTTGCGGAGCACAGGCTCCGGACGCGCAGGCTTAGCGGCCATGGCTCACGGGCCCAGCCGCTCCGTGGCATGTGGGATCTTCCCGGACCGGGGCACGAACCCGTGTCCCCTGCATCGGCAGGTGGACTCTCAACCACTGCGCCACCAGGGAAGCCCCGAGAACTACTTTTAAATCCTTCTACTGTACGATGAGTTCATGTGAGCACAGACATTCCTTACTTGATACCACACCTTTTCGGAGACTTTAAAGGCTGGATATGCTTACCTTGTTCTTAGGACTGAGGATATCAAATGTTGTTTTAAGATTGATTTGTATTTATGTAAGCCCTGGTGTTATAACTTAAATACTTACACCAGCCTTTTGTGTTTTTTTAATTTTTTTTTTCCTCCTGAGCTACAAAGCCTGTGACCTGTCATGCCATACTGAGACAAAGAATCTATAGTCACATTACAGGCTTGGAATGTATGCTTAATAATGTGTTCCCCGGGGTCTTAATTGTTTAGCTAAGCTCTCCCAATTGGTTTACAATTTCTATCTCCTTTCCGCTCCCTTTCTTCCTTCCTCAACTCAAACGTGACACTTGCACTTGTTAATAGTCAGAAATGTTTGATTTTAAAAAAGGTTTCCAGTTTTTCATTTCCTCTCCCAACAAGCATTTTATGTATGTACATCTACTCTAATATGTCTTTGGAGGTTTAGGAGAAAAAGTAAGGCTAAGCACTCCTTGAATTGTAAGAACTAAGAATTTTGGGAAGGGTGGCAAAAACAGGGCAGTCATCTGCCCCAGACATTCACTTGCCTCAATTTTCTGGGACCCTGACAACCACATACTAGAAATAAAGCAGCGGTCCGATGACTTGATGGGAAGTCATCCTAGGGAAAGCCAAGTAACTTGTCTCAGCTGTATCACCATCTGGGAAGGATGTCATTATGAGATAGTTTATTAGGTGCTGGAGCCAAAACATGAAGGAAACATCACAAGAAACATTAACTTAGAAAATGGAAAGCTTCCCAAGAATCCAAACCATTTGCTTGTAATTTGGAGTGCTGTTTTCTACCTTTGGAACTAGAATAAGGCAAACTAATAATAATAATAGTAATACTGACACTTAGTAAAATCTTGAGAGCCTATATTTTGCTACTGTGCTAAGCACTTTCCATATATTATCTCTTCCCTTTTAATCCTCACATCAACCATGTGAGATATTATCTCCATTTTACAGATAAGGAAATTGAGTAATTGAATAATTAATAGCTGATTAATAGTAGTAATAGTTACAATGATAACAGCAATAACAATAATCAACACTATTTTAAGGATATAAGTTACCCAATTTAATCTCAATAACAAGTCAATAATATAGGTTCTAGAATTAGAAACTTTACACAAGAGGAAACTGAGGCACAGAGAAGTTAAATAAATTTCCCAAGGGTACTCAGCAAATAAATGGTAGAGCTGGCATATGGATGCAGAAATTAGTTTCATAATCAAGGCCACTAAGCATTATGCATCTTCCAAGAAGCAAAGTATAAATAAATGTAGATATAGTTAATCAAAACCCACCTCATAACAATAGCTTCTCGTTTCACTGATAGAACTCAGGTGGTATTAGGATGAATAAAATAGTGTACTCCTGGTTGCTAAAGCTCTCTAAGCATGACATAAACAAATCAGCTAGAGAGACCAACCCTTTCCGATTTGCCCAGTACATTCCCAGTTTTTAGCACTGACAGTCCCCACATCCCAGGAAATCCTTCAGTTCTGGATAAACTGGGACAGTTGGTAATAGTAATGTAGACCATAAACATTGCTTAACTGGTACCCTAACCCCTCCACCCTCCAATATCAATTTCGACTGGATGTTACCAAGAAGAGAAATAAGACATCCATCATTGGAAGCCTAGCAAATATACCCTATCCTAAGGATCCTGTTATAACGCTTAGCAACTTTGTGGTTTTCAATATCCCCAACTTTTATGCCTAAGAAAGACTCAATAAACCTGAACTGAGATTAAGGAATTCATAGCCACTAAGAAATAAGTATACCACATGCACCATTTAATTCTTTCTGAATTTTTTCCCTTCTCTATCATACTATGTGAAAGCCAGTCCTATCTTGTCTGGGCAGACAGCCTAGGTCCTAAAGGCTGTGACCTTCACTAAGAATTTGGGCTGAGAGTCAACAAGGGCCTTCTGCCAGGGTACCCAGAGAGTGACCTCTTGTCCCTGGATAGTCTGTGAGAAAAGCTTCTCCAACTAAATTAATTGGTGTGTTTGAGAAAGCCAGTCCTAGCAGCAAATGTTGGAAAACACAAAGACAGTGGCACATCTATACCTGGTGAGGTTTGGCAGGTAATAGGACCCATATATTTAACAATATCAGTAATCACTCTTAGTAAACAGCCCTACAATCCTGAAAAGAAAATTGAAATGACTTTACAGCACTACATGAAAAATCCATATTATACTAAAAGCAAACAACCTGCTCATTTGCATTCACACATTCTCACAGTAAGCATTTTTGCCTGTTATATGCTGACTATGCTCTAGAAGCTTGAAAGGGGTAAAAGTCATTAAGATAAAAATATGAAGCAAAATGTGCTAAAAGTACTATGGACAAAGTGCCATGAGATTGAGATGAACTCGGACGTGGAAGCCTTGAAGTCAGGACTGAGTGTGCTAAGGAGACTAGGAAAAGGAGAGCCTTGCAGACAGAGCAAATGTCATATGCAAAGGTGAGAAGTCCACATGGACATGGTGTTCTAGAGCAATCTCTAACAATTTTCTGTGGATGGGGCATAGTGTGGGAAAGAGGGGCTAGAGGTAAGACTGGCAAAACACATAGCTTTGGACACTATTTGGATAGCAGGCTTTCACATTTGTGTTATGAATGCAATAAGCATATAGTACTAATTTTATTAATGATGATACTAATAAGTAATTAGTTGAGCACTTACTATGTTCCAGGCACTTTGCTACAAGCTTGACTTGGATTTTCTCTGGTTAGCATAATTTATTACTATGAAAAGTAAACATGTTATCCAGAATAATAAAAAATAAAAAAGTAGTGAGAAGAGTGGCGATGTTTTACATTCTTGCAAATTTGTTTGCTTCCCAGCTTTATTGAGATATAATTGACATATAACTTTTTGTAAGTTTGAGGTGTACAATGTGATGACTTGATACACATGTGTATTGTGAAATGATTGCCACAATAAGGTTAATCAACACATACATCACCTCACATAGTTACCTATTATTTATTTATTTTTTTGTGATGAGAACTTTTAGCAGCTTTCAAGTATACAATACAGTATTGTTAACTATAGTCACCACGCTTTGCATTAGATCCCCAGAGCTTATTTATCTTATAACTGGGAGTTTGTACCCCTTGACTATTATCACCCATTATCTACCACTGCCCCCACCCCTGCCCCCAGTAACTACCAATCAAATCTCTGTTTCTATGAGTTTGGGTTTTTTGTTTTTTGTGTTTTTTTAGATTTTTTTATGTAAGTAAGATCAAACAGTATATTTTTCTCCATCTGATTTATTTTACTTAGCATAATTCCCTGAAAATTCATCAAGTTGTTGCAAATTGCAGGATTTCCTTCTTTCTCGTGGCTGAATAATATTCCTCTGTGTGTGTGTGTGTGTGTGTGTGTGTGTACACATACATACATACTACATTTTCTTTATTCATTCACCCATTTACAGACACATAGGCTATTTCTATGTCTTGGCTATTGTAAATAATGCTCCAATGAACATAAGGGTACAGATCTTTCTTCAGGATATTTCCTTTGGATTTATACTTAGAAGTGGAATAGCTAGATCATATGGTAGTTCTATTTTTAATTTTGTGAGGAACTCCTATACTGTTTTCCATGGTAGCTGTACCAATTTACATTCCCCCCAACAGCGTCTGCCCAAGTTGGGGAGCAAATTTGTACTTCCACTCAAATGATGAACATAGTCTCCAATTCTGCCCTACAGGAAGCATGGGCACAGATGCCCAGGAGCTGGAGAGCACATCCTAAGGACCACTTGGGCTAGAAGCCAAGCCAGCAACTGTGCCCAACTGTTGAGCATAGCCTCTGGCCTTGTATAACCAGTAAAACAATGTAATACAATGACCCTGAGCAGCCTCAGAGCCCAGCTTGCAGTACCATCCAGCCACGGAGCCCATTCTACCATCCCACCCAGCAGCAGGGCCCAGCATGTGGCCTGCTGGTTTGATGGACACAGCCTGAAGCCTTGTCCAGACAGGGAGTCCATCAGTGACCCCTTCCAGTCATGGAGCATAGCCTGTGGCCCTACCCAACCTGGGCATCTGGACAGCAACTCCGTCTGACTGGGGAGCCCAGACAACACACCCACCCTGTGCCCTCAGAGCAAAGGGAGTAACCATGTCTGACTAGAGACTCCACACCCAGCTGAAATAAAAGGATGCTTATTAGCATCGTAAAAACATGAACGTGCAAAACTCATCAGTAAAGATAAATATATAAGGTCAGATTTTCTAATATTGTAATAGTGGTATGTAAATCACAACTCTAGATTAAAAATTTAAAAAACAAACGTGTTAAAAATAACCATAACTACAATAATTTATTATTGGATACACAATATAAAAAAGATGTAAATTATAACATCAATAACCTAAAATGTGAGGGGCGGCGAGAAGTAAAAGGTTCTGGGTGCTATTGAAGTTATCAGCTTAAAATAAGATGTTGTGAGATATTTTGTGTAAGTCTCATGGTGACCACAGAAAAAACCCTGTGGTAGAAACAAGAAAGATTATGATAAAGGAGTTGGAACATACAGCCACAGAAGGTCATCAATGCACAAAGAAAGACAGCAAGAGAGGCAGCAGAAAACAAAGGATCTACAAAACAGTTAACGAAATGGCAATAGTATTAAGTCCCTACCTATCAATAATTTAAACATAAATGGATTAAATTCTCCAAACTTGCAAATTTCTTAATGTCTGGCTTAAATATAGCTGGTTCTAATATCTGTATCTGCATTACATACATGATATGCTGTTTTTGGTTGAAGTCTATCTACTTGTTATGTATTGAGCTCTTTGCTGGACAGCAGAAATATGATGAACAAAACAAATGTGACCCCTCTATTCATAGAGTCTACAGCCTATGGAGGGATGCAGTCTATCAACCATGGTTACACCAATAACTTCCTAACTGCTCCTGCAATAACAGCTATAAATGAGGAACAGAGGATGCAGTGAGAGTACCTGACCAGGGAGACTGATCTAGGGTAAGGAATCTGGGATTAGGTGATTTGACGATATAGCCACATTACAGCCTTCAGAAAAAAAGAAATGCACATTTTCATATCTTCATTTAAAATGTTCATTTTAAAAAATAAAATTCATTATTAGCAAACTCACATTGAAGCAATCAGCTAGACAGATGGAAACTTTGCATTCAGAGCAGATTCATGTCTTCCTATCAGCTAGCAATTAGACATGTGAAAGCATATTCTTAAACCATAATGTGTCAAAGATTTGCAGTTTTTAAAGCAATACTGTCAAGCTGCAAAACTTATGAAATTATCCACTTTTTTTTATTACTGCCTTTGATTTATATGTTCCCAAAAGCAAGGCTTGGAAATCTTCCCATTTTGTTATTGAAGTCACTAGAGAAAATTGAAAACATAACATTTTTTTTAACCTTCTTAAAATTGTATTAGAGTCTTTAAGGGGATCAAATTTTATTAATTTATTCTCTTTGGTGTACCGAATATCCTGCTTTCTTAGTAGCAATAACGACAATAAAAAGACTATTTTAGGAATCTGGAAATGTCTAGTCAACTCTTCTTTTGAATTTTGAACCAGGAGCTAGAGATAAATGAGCAGCCCTATAATGTTAGACCGGCAAGCACAGTGCAAACTGTTGGTTTAAATTAGCCTCTGCTACTTCCTCTCTCAAATCCAGACCTAGAAGCTACATACAGAATTTCAGAGCATCACTATAACTCAACTGAGCACTAGGAAGATTCCAGCCTGCCCCTGTAGGGCAAGGAGCTCTGACCTGGTAGACAGAAGCAGAGCAGATGAGGGAGGCCTGAGGGCAGGCAGATCCCAAAAAGCCAAGTGGAATCTGAGTCAAGCGAGTCCTGTGACTCTTGGTTCACTCCTTTGTCGTCTCCTCCTCCTTGGCCTCTGGAAAGGGGGCTAGTGGAAGAGGAGAGAAAGGCCTAAGGAAAGAACTTGGAAAAAGGGAGAACACATTCACTTCTTCCAAATAGAATGGGACTTAAAATCAGGGTCCAGGAATAAATAGCTTCTCTTCTTTGTAACCTTCATAATTTCTTTCTGCTGGGGCCGGCACTAGAAACAGAGGCATGTAAAAGGCGCTCTCCTCCGCACCTTCAGCTAACCCATTAACTCCGGCTTGAAAACCTGGCATGTTCCTATGAAATCTAGACTTCCAGTCTTCTCTGAAATCGATCCTAGAAATGATTTACAAATAATGAGGTTTCGACACGGTACGAGGTGAAGAGCTTTGTAATCAGAGACCCACCCCTCCCCCAACACACTCCCCCAAATGATATAACCTTTGGTGAATTAACTTTCTGAAACACAATTTCCTCTATATAATTGGGTAAAGTAATATGAGCTCAAATCTTTTTTAAAAAACTCAAATGAGAGAATACGTGCACATGCAGTATTTAAATAAATCACTATTCAAATAAATATTCAAATATTTCTTATTGATTACAACTTTATTTGAAGGTCGGTAAGAGGTATAATGTCATTGATGGTATACAGAATGCACTTTATTCAGTTTTTCAGAATTTTCAGTAAAGTTCCTAGGGCTGTGTACTCTTAAAGATATTTCTAATTTAACTCCTCCTACCCTCCCTCCCTCCCTTCATCCTTCCTTCTTCCCTTTCTTCCTTGCCTCCATTCTTTCTTCCTTTATATCTTTCTTTCCTTTTGGGGGGATCGGGTCCAAAGAGTATGCCCTTTTTTGTATTAAATGACGTATATAATTTTAGAACTCCCTTGGGTGTAGGATTCTTTGTACTATCTATAAAGACTTTAGTGCTTTATTTTAAAAATGCCCAGTTAAAACCTGATTCATCGTAATTCAGCCTTAACATCAGAATTGGAAATGCATGAGTAGTCCCATGCACTTGTAATTTAATAGTTACCTAAGTTACTAATAGCGCTCTGAACTTAGGGCTATTTACTGTCCAACACTGATTTTTATTATACTCCATATATCACTGCAAGGGAGGCAAATATCTTACAAAGTAAAAAACAAAAAAAAAACCCTCAACTCTGAGATTCTAAGATAATTACTGTAGTAAGTGTTTTAGTTTCTACACACACAGAGACAAAATTCAGTGCTTTTCATTATTTGACTTAATTTGTCATTCTTCTTAAATTTTTTGGCTTCCTTTAAAATATAACCATACGGGGGGCTTCCCTGGTGGCGCAGTGGTTGAGAGCCTGCCTGCCGATGCAGGGGACGCGGGTTCGTGCCCTGGTCTGGGAGGATCCCACATGCCGCGGAGCAACTGGGCCCGTGAGCCATGGCCGCTGAGCCTGTGCGTCCGGAGCCTGTGCTCCGCAACGGGAGAGGCCACAACAGTGAGAAGCCCGCATACCACACACACACACACACACACACAAAATATATATATATATATATATATATATATATATATATAAAACCATATGACTTTAACACACTACCAGTTTATTACAACTTTCATAAGTTCACTAGTGTACTTTAATTGCTCCCTCCTCCCTCTCTTCCTTTTTTCCTCCCTTTCTTCCTTCCTTCTTTCTTTCCTTTTTTCCTACCTTTCTTCCCTTCTCCTTTGTTTTGAATCTTAGTCTACACATTTTCCTCAAACAAATGTTTGCCACACTGTGTTAAATATATAAAACAATAGCAAAAAAGAAATAGTGGAACTATGAAGATAACAAGTCAGTATAGGCCTAGGCGGAAAAGGAGAATGTATTTCTCCATTTTGCCTTAAATACATGCTCCATTTTTATTTTACTTACATAGAAATCAATGAATCTATCCATATATGACCATATAGTGAGTCCATCCTCAGGAGGGAAAAAAATACTCATTTTTCAATTTTAAGTATTAATCTGTAGAGCCCAGTGCACCACTTATTTATCTGTGGTATATCTATATAGACTAAGAAAATTGCTCCCAGAAAAAAAAAATACTGGTTTACCACGTGAAGGATATGTTAGGATATCTTTTTTTTTTTTTTAATAAATTTATTTATTTTTGGCTGTGTTGGGTCTTCGTTGCTGCACAAGGGCTTTCTCTAGTTTCAGCGAGCGGGGGCTATTCTTCGTTGTGATACACGGGCTTCTCATTGGGTTGGCTTCTCTTTGTTGTGGAGCACGGGCTCTAGGCGCATGGGCTTCACTAGTTGTGACACGTGGGCTCAGTAGTTGTGGCGCACGGGCTTAGTTGCTCCACGGAATGTGGGACCTTCTCGGACCAGGGATTGAACCCGTGTCCCCTGCATTGCCAGGCAGATTCTTAACCACTGCGCCACCAGGGAAGTCCCATTAGGATATCTTTTGAAGCTGTGGTGGTAGGGGAGTTCTGCTGTTGTGTTTACTCAGAAAATACTTTTATCTCAGTTACCAAGATAAATTTCAGCACATGTAGCACCAGTTAGTACATTCAATATGGTCACACCGCTTTGTAACAACACTTCCCATGCTCTTCCACTCCCATATCAGAAAAAGGCAGACATTTCCAGATTGTGGTGGCACAGCACAGCTGTAGTGGGAGGGCCTCGGCAAATAACTGGTCTGGATATTCTGGCCCCATAACTTATCTTCTGTTATCATTGTTATGCTTCTAACATAAGTCGTAGTTTGGGCAATAGCTCTGCCAAATTCTTTGGGGGTTTATTTGGTTTTAAATATTTTAAAAAGCTCTTAGTAATATTGTCTAACTCTCATATATGGTTGTAAAAAAATTTGTTCGTAGATGTTAAAAAATCTCGTGTACTGGGAAGTATTTCAGTGGAGTAGCATGATATGTTTATTTAACTTAAATAAATTCAATTATATGTGTGCGGAGGGCAGAGAGAGAGAGAGACAGAGAGACAGAGAGAGAGAGACAGAGAGACAGAGAGAGAGAGAGAGGAAGGGATCAGTTGATTTTGTCCTCTGTCCACAGGGTGAATTTTTGGCTCTGAGTGAGCATGAAATGGAAGACATGAATCTACTGTTTGCCTGGTTATCTCAGTTCCCTACCACCTGAGTGTATCTTGCTGTGGTAAGTGTAATCCTCATTTTAAAACACACAGTAAGTATTTTTTTCTGCGACATGGTCTTTAAATGCCTTACATGCAAGCCAGCTGTCATCTGGTAATTAACCAAAAAAACCAGAATTCTGTACTAACACTGGAGAAGAAATTGTGTTGGACTTAACTAATTCCCACATGAGATGCTACTATGCTGTGAATCCATCATTAGTAGTTGGAACCATAATTTAGCTAGTATCATCAACAATTTTTTGATGCAAATTAGGAGAAAATTATAGTGTGAGTGGGAAAAAGAACCTTGTTACTAAGATGCTGTTAAATAGTTTGGTTTCCATTTTATAATTAAAGTAAGATGCTGAAGACGTTTTTAAGCTGAGACCGGGCTCTCGTGCAAATCTGAGATTGCTGGAATCTGAATCAAGAAGGCCATAGGTTTGCTTAGTGAAAGTGCTAAAAATGAGTGAATGCTTAATAAATGCTATGGCTACTTGTAGAAACTGAGTCTTAAGTTAATAAAAACAGTATTATCTGATTGGACAAAGTAAACAGGCAACTTGATTTCTTTTTCTTTTTTTCTCTTTTGCATTTTGTTATTCTTAATTAATGATGCCCATATTATTATACATTGGAATATAAGTATAAAGGTTTAGTTTACATATCATAAATTGAGAAAAAAAATTCACCAAAGTTTTTTTTCAAACTAGCCCCTCATCATTTATTGTTGAACAAAACTTATTTAGATATACTAGTTACTTAATGCAGAATGAAGAGGGGTTACATTTTTTAAAATATAATAATAGCAGTAGTAGTAAACATCAATTGAATACTTTGTATGTGATTGGCATGGTGATAAGTGCTTTCCTTACATTATGTAACAATCTTCAGAGCATGTTTATGTAATGAGTATTATTATTATTATTATTATTATTATTGGCCACAGTTTACCAATGAGAAAGTTGAGGGGTAGAGAACTTTGCTAATTTTTCCAAGAATCACAAAGAGTGTTAGAGCCAGTTCTTAATCTCTAATCTCAAAGCCCATTTAATAAGCTACTATACCATTCTGACACACACAAGGACATTAGAAACAGACCCAAAAACAATTTAGAAAAATTAAAGGATGGATGCTCATTAAACTAGAAGTGGATATGCTTCATTAAAAATCCTTGTAAGTCATTACTTTTTTGTATATTCTTTTCATTCTTTCATTCTTAAACTTTGTCTCCCATTCCTTCTGCGCTGCTACCTTAGAAATTAATGTGGTCAGCTTTTCGGTGTTGACTCCCTCTTTTGTGGTTGTTATTGTTAGGAATGGTGCGTGTCAGTCTCCTTTGCCTCACAATGAGACACCGGACTTGCATGGCAAGAATGCAGAGGCAGTGCCAGGAGGGGCAGCAGGAGGTGGTGGCAGTCCAGTACCACTTATGTTTGACTCCATTAGTGGTCAAGTTTACTTGTTCCCAGAATAATGAAGCTGTAATTGTGAACTTAACTACCAGGCTGGTACTCACTTCTTCTTCTTCACAGTTAAAAGAGTTGTTTATACTCCCAGCCTCCACCACTGTACCAGTTTTTCATTTGGGGCACTCCATTCTCCCTTCTGACCCACCACACTTTGAAACTTCTTTGCCAAGGTCATAAATCATCATTTTGTTGCTAAATCAAATGACTATTTTACATTCTTTTTGTAGTTGCCTTAGCACCATCATTAGTCACAACTGACCATTTCCAACTTCTTGAATATACTCTTCTGTTGGTTTCTTTAGCACCATAATTTCCTATCACCTTCCTGGACATTTTTCTGTTTTCCTATGTCCATTTTATAATGTGTGGATTACATGACTGCAGTGGACATTTTTAGCCATTCAATCTGGCCACAGAGGTTGAATTAGGGATTCCACATGACCCAAATCAGGTCAAATAGAGCCAAGGAGATTCTTTCCTAGAACTTCTGTTGAAGCCATCAAGGAAGAATTATGTTCTTTCTACTGGGATTGCTGGTGGTGAGAATGATGTTAAGTACAGTGTTGCTAGAGGTCAGAAAAATGAGGCCATTACTGTGGAAGCAGATAAATACTAAGTCCTGAGTAATTCATTTAAGTCCTGGATCCAGATGGGTCTGAAATCTTAAGTATACTTATGGATTTTTCCATAACATGAGGCAATACATTTCCTTGATCATATGGGTGAGATACTGTGTCATTTGTAAATGAAAGGGTCTTTCATGATAAGATATTCCCCTCCCATCTACCCATCCATTCCCACTGAACTCTAGACTCCATAAATATAATTTTCTATTAGAAATCTCATTTTAGATGTCTCACAGGCCCCATACACTCAACATGCTCACTTCTATCCACCTAGTATCCCAACCAGAAGCTCGAGCATGATCTTTGACTCTTTCCTCTCCCTTAGTCACAGCGCCCCATATCCAAATCGATCACCCAGTCCTATTTACCTACTTTATTCCATCTAATTCTCCTCATCTTCAGGGCCCCAACATAGGGTACACCACTATCTCTTGCCTAAATTACTTTAAGTTTCCTAAGTGATTTGCTTGCCTCCAGTCCACTTTTTGCCTTGCATTCACGGTGATGTGTGTCCAAAGTGCAAATATAATTATAATCTTCTGTTTAAGACTATATATGGCTCTCCTCTGCTCACAGAGTACTATGAACCTAAACACTTCACCATGGTTCACATCATGATCTGGTCCCTGCTTACCTCTTCAGCCTCAGCTTCTGTTAGTCCCTCCACCCACGCAAACTTCTCACACACGGAACTACGCTTAACCCCAAAGGGCCATGCTCTCTCTGGACTTGTGGAATGCCACGCTCTTTCCTTTGCTTTAGAACACTCTTCTCCACTGCTGTGCCTGGTACAATTCTATGTACCCAGAGTAAAACTTCTATCAGACACTGCACTCCTCTAAGACAACTTCCAAGTCTGAGTTAAATGCCCTTATTTGTGCTCCTTGAGCTACTCAACCACATTCACCTACTGTAATGTTTAATTGCCTATTTACGTTATCATTGCCAATTTATATCACTCAGCCTGAAGGAAAACCGCTCGAGAGCAAGGGTCTCAGTGCCTTCAGCAGCGCTGCTTCATAACTACTTGTGTAAATGAATGAATGAACAGTGATTAAACAATCAGTCATGCCATAGAATTGACAGAGATTGAGTTTTCCACATATATAATTGTATAAGCCTCTCTCCAGTATATTCTAAGCAGCTTAGGCTGGAACAAAAGTTTAAAAAATGGGGTCTTTGGATACAGGAATTTCAGATCTTACTTGAAATATTTCTCTTCCCAAACTCGTTTGATTGACGTTACACTTAAAATTAGGCAAAGGTTTATATCAGGGAAAATGAGGGCATGCCCTTAATTTTCCAAATCCATTTTCTTATTGAAACATAGACCTTTTGACCCCAGTTTACATATTCATTTTTAAACTTAAAATAATAAAATTATACAACAGATAGGTTGATAGTTCATGAAGGAAATTATGCTGCTGTGTGATAACTGACTGAGTGCTTTACACAAAACATCACAGCTGAGAGGCTGCCCTGACAAGCCCAATGCCTCAAGTAAGAGATGCCTGAGGGTGGGAGGACACAAAGCAAGAGAAATAAAGGACACTCTTAAGAGAACCCAGTTCTCAAGTCCCCAGCCCTTCTGACACACACACACACACACACACACACACACACACACACACACACACA